>NW_026267234.1:328855-335735 GCF_000697945.3 Frankliniella occidentalis
CCCCCCCGGCTGCCGCGGCAGGCCGTGGAGCAGGCTCGCTCCGTGAGCTATCGTGCGAAGCCAAGCCCATCCTCGTGAGCGCCCTTCTGGTCCTCGAGCGCGGCGGCGGCGGCGGCGCGGCGGTCTGCATCGCACAACGTAAACACGATCCGAGCCAAGACATTAGCCAGGCCGGGCCGGGGGCGGGCCGGGGGCGGCTCACGTGGTCTGGCTCCAGCCGCGCGCCTGCTGCGCACTGTCGCGCCCGCCCCGCGCGCCGCCACCGGAAGGAAGCGGGGGGCGGGGCCGCGGGCACAAACCTACGAAATCCAGTGCACAAGGATCTTGGAACCCCTACCAAAATTCCGGGCAAACTCCGTGAAATCCTTATAAAGTGCCCAACGAATACTGGCAAGTCCTATGGGAAACATTTAAATTACTTTAATGCGGAATTTCTTTAAGACGTGCAAATATTTTTCATTGATAATGATAATCGAAAGGTGTGAGGACACCAAAACTAGGCTTTTACCTGTTGTGTGTTGTCGTCATTTTGGAGAGTCGCGGAACATGTGGGTTACACGGGTTACAGGTGGATAGTGTCGCCGCCTGCTCGGAGCCTGCGGAGCCCAGGCTCAGCAAGTGCAGTGGAACGCCTGCACGTGCAGCAGCCTTGTCGCCCCTCCCATTTCCGCCCCCTTTCCCCATCCCCCCTGCGCCCTTTCCCCTCTCTTTCTGACAACTCCTCCCGCGAGCAAGAGCGCCCTGTAGGTGCGTTCTCCCCCCTCTCCTCTAGCGGCAAAGGAAGAGGGAAGAGTGTCTGGTTTTTTATAGGGGCCGATTGCACTGGCTATTTTTAAGTTATCTCCCCCTACCCCCCTCTCTCCTTTCACGCTATCCGCTCACACTCTCAGGTCACTGGCCGATTCGATGCCGGAGCACCGCGTCCTGGCAACCCAAACCATAAGTAATTTTCCCTCCAATTTCAGACCCTTTCCGCGTTGGCCTTCTTTTGTTTCCCTCTTTCGTCTTCCCCGCCAGGACTAATACATAATTAGCGCAAAAGCGAAGCGCTAAGTAAGCCATTGCGCCCCTGGCCCCGGCGACAGAGAGTGAGGCGGCTCGATGTGCAGGCGCAGGCGCAGGGTGGAGGGCGTGGTGGTGGCGGGGCGGGCGGGGCAGCCGCCGCCAGATATTTACTCCTCGTGTTCCTCTTTTTCTCCTCTTTGCCGCAGACGCAGCACGCCGGCCGGCCGGCGGCGCGCCGCTCCGCCTCAAACGCAACATGTTGCCGATTGCAAAGAGAGGAGAAGGGACCGTGGGGGGGGCTCAAGTCATAGACGCACCACGACGCCGAGGGCCGAGGGCCCAGCCGTGCGGTACCCGCCGCCGCTAGTGCCCGTGGAGGTGCCGAGGTAGTACTCCCAGCCTGGCCCGGCCCGCCCCGTCGCCCTTCTTGCATGTTAAACTGTTGCTCCGCCGCTAATCCTCCTCGCGGCTCGGCTCGGCTCGGCCTCACGAGCAGAGGCTCGGCTCGGCTCGTACGCCGCCGCCGCCATGGGATCGTGGCCGCGCATTTTCCGCCCTTCAGAGCGCGGCGCGAAAAAGGGAAATGAGAACCAGTTCGAGGTGTGTGTCCGGGAGGCGGGGTGGGGGGCGGCCGAGCACCCGGAGTTAGCTTGCAACAAGCCTTTACCCTCACACTCAACTCCAAAAACAGACGTGGCGTTGTTGTATTCTTACTATCGCTTTTATAAAACGAGAAGGCAGTTTCCGCGCAGGTGTCGCGTGCACGTGTCACAGGCGGAAGCAGTGCAGTGAAAGGCTCCCGTGTGTGTGCACCTGCGCCCGCGCGCCCCGCCCCGCCCTGACCCAGCACCGCGCCGCCTCGTTGCTCCTGTCGCCTGCCGCCTTGCCCTGTCAGATCCTTTTCTTTCGTCTCGCGTGACAAAATGTTGCTCTCATCCCTGGCGGGGATCGAACCCGCGACCTTTGGATTAGAAGTCCAACGCGCTTTCCTCTGCGCTACAGGGACGGTCGGTGGCGGGGCGGTGCGGCCAGCCGCGTGGCGCGCCAGCCGTCGCGATCCGCCCATGTCAGCGCCGCGTCTGTCCATTTCCTTTCTGTCCGCTTGCCTCGTCTTTTCGCGCGCTCAGCTGATCGTGCTCCGCAACTGGTGCCCTCGCCGCGCTCGCGGGGCGGGGCCTCCCGCGTCTTCGCACCTCGAAAACAACTGACTGCTAAAAAGAACGGGTTGCGACAAAACACACTATACATCGGCAGGCTGACCTAGGCTAACCTCCAAAACATTTGACAATGAGTAATGATTCACTGTTGGGCCTGCCAGGTGGGTGGGTGACACTGTAAGTACCTCAACCATGATGCTGTTGGCGGGCGAGCACAGGATGGCGCCACTCGCTCTATCGCGGGCCTCGGGCCGCGGGTCGCGCGCGCCAACACGATAGCGACGGCGGCGCCTCTCGGGTCTCTCATCGGCGACTGTGATTGCGACCCGCTGCTGCGCGCGCGCCATCCCCGCTCGGACGCAGCTCGTGGCCCCAGCCGCGCTTCACCGCGGCCCACAACCTTCACCGGCGCCCTGGTCAGGTCGCGGGTCGGGCTGTCAGCATCAGCAGCGCGAACGCGTTCACTTCCGGTCTGGCCAAGATCTCAAAAATTAAAAAATTAATTGAGTGGAGAGGATGTGATGCGAGAGGCAGCCTTTAGCACAGCAGCAGCTCCATTTCGGGTCTGGCTCGGCTCGGCTCGGCACACCCACATAGTCACACACACCAACGTGCCGGTGCCCGCCCGCCCAGTGCCCCGCCGCGCAGCACCGCGCCGCGCTCCGGGTCGCCGCGGGCGCCGGGGAGTGGCGGGGCAGCGGGGGGCCGGCGGGGACGTGCAGGTGTGTGCGTGGGCCGCGGGTAGAGCCCGCTGCCGGCTGGTAGAGCACGCCAGTAGGAGTAACAATAGCGTCGGGCGCCGACGGCGCGGCGTTCTCGTACTTGTCTCATAGAGTGGCAGAGTAGACACCCCGGCTCGAGAAAAGGGCAACAGAAAACGCACGCACACTGCGACTAACTGGGATCGGGTAACTTCGCCGCCCGGTACTTTGTCACTGTCCCAGACTCCCCGTGCATACTCACTTGTACTTACACTGCCGACACCTCCACGTGAAGAGGGCCGTTTTTCAGCTCGCCTGCGAGGCGCAGCGGTGCACTTGGCCGGCGGGCGGGGCGGGGCTCCTTCCGAGTATCGAGTACGGGTGCCTCGCCTGTATCGCGGCGTATCGCCACGGGTACCCGACGCTTGGTGAGCACGGCACCCTGCGGCCCGGTGGGTGCTGTACCGCTTCCACTGCTCCAGCCAGGCCGGCCCAGCCCAGAGCTCACAGACAGCCTTCTCCTGGACGTGTCTCGGAAATATGCGTTGGCGCGGTGGCTGCTGGTCTGTTACATATGACGGACTCGCCGTCCTTGTACTGCACTCCAGCGCCGCGACCAGCTACCGCCCGGCTCGAGAGCAGCAGCGTTCCGTTCGGCCCCGGCCGTACTACGATCGGTACCGTGCCGTGCGGAGCTGTGCGGGGCGGACAGGGCCCTTTAGATAGCGAGAGCTGCATCGGCCGAACACAGTCCTGGCAGCATCTTATCACATCTTATTTCCAGAAACACTGCATCGCTTCGGCTCGCCGCGCTCAATCACGCCCGGCCCGGCACCTCCGATACAGTGTTGTGTGTTTTGGGTCTTTTCTCCCAGAGGAGGAGAAAAGGGTTTCTCTTATTAATCGCTACTTTGAGGGAGGGTGCCAAGAGCTGTTATCTTTTTGAATGACCACAAACACGAATCAAGCTCCTTACTTACAAGCACAGCCAGAAGAAATTATTTAGCTTTTTGTTGTTTTGTACGTTTTTATACTCTAAATCCTACTTTTGTTTCGCCCGAGTCCATTGTGAAACTAAAACGTGCCTCCCCTTTCCCTCTTTCCTTTTCCCTTCCCGAAAAGAAAAGTTCTTGTAAGGTATCGGAGCGGGCCCGGCGGCCGCGGCTTATCAAGCTCGGCTGTAAAAGTCGAGTCGATCGAGATAGTCTCACCCGCATTCTTGGATATTATTGTATCAAAGGCGGCGGGGTCCATAACAAACGGCGAGAGAGAACCGGCAAGAGAGAAAGAAATAGGCGAGAAATTTCGACCAGCAGGGAATTATGACGAGAGGAACAAAGGAATTGCAGTTACAGTTAAGGTGCCGCTTATAATAACTTATTTTCTCTCTGGTTATTATTGTTATAAATGTTTATACGTGTGGCCTTCGTGGCTCGCCACCAGACCGCACTAAATCAAAAAGTCCTGAGAGTGCGACTGTGGAAAGCAGTCGCACTTGGGCGGCGGGGAAGAGGTGCCGGGTGCCGGGACGGAAGGTGGCCCCCAGGACCTCCAGGACGGCGGCCCCCGGGGGGCGCCTCCTCGATTACAGTGCGCGCCGCTGCGCCGCTCCTCTCCCCGCCCGCTGCGCCAGCCTGCGCCAGCCTGGGACAATAATTGCTGGGAAGTAAGGTAGCGGCAATCGGTAATTTCGGGGCGGAGGGGTTTCGGCCGGAACGGCGGCCGCGGAACGAAGCGAATGTATCGGTGCAGCAGGGGCGCCTGGCGCGGGCAGCACAGCTACGGCTGCAACCGTAACATGCGGTAAAATAAGCTCCGAATGTTGTTTTTTTTTCTGAACATCTTGTTCCGCAATGCACGCCACCTCACGCACGCGTGCCGAAATCTGTCGCTTTTCGGCGAGCTGCTCCAAGCTAACTGCAGCTGACAGCTCCCTTGTGCGCCACGCCGCGCGGCGCGCGCGCTTGCGGCGCAGGAGGGCGGCTGGGTAGGGGGGGGGGGCGCAGAGGAAGGGGTCCGCCCCAGCCGCCGCGCGCCGCGGCCGCTGCGCCCCGCGCCCGCACTGCAGTCCGGTCCCGGCCGCACGCGGAGCTGGGGGCGCTGCGCTGCGCTCCGAGCCGCGAACACGCGACGAGACGAGCGGGCGATACGAGTCGAGAGCCGAAACGCGAGCCGTGTGTGTGTGTGTGCATACTGGATACGTTGTGTGTGACGCCAACGAGTGAGCAAGTGAAGTGAAACGACAAATTCAAAGTGCATTGGAATACGTTCAGGGGCCAGCACCTCACAGCACCCTCAGTTGGGGGCAGCGAGCACGACGGGGCCGAGGCCAGGTCGGCCTGAGCCGCCGCCACCGCCGGGGGGCACGATCCGCGAGCCCGCCGGGACCCGCACGCCCACTCGGCACGGATGGGGGAGGCCGTGGCGGGTAAGCCCGGGCGGGCCAGGTGAGACCGTGCTCGGCGCAGGCCGCGGGACGGGCCGCAGGGCCGGACGAGGCCAGCCGGGGCCCGGCGATGGCGGAGCGATGAGGCCGCTGGCACTGTGTGCGCTGCTGCTCCAGCTGCTGCTCGTCGTCCACGCCGTCCTCGGCCGCGGCCTCGTGGACGACAACGACGTCCCCGCCGTGCGGCGGCAGCGCCGCGTGCACCGCCTGTGCGCGGCCCGCTGCTTCCATGTGGCCGTGACGGCCACCACCACGACGAGCACCTCGCCCGCCGGCAAGGTGTACACCGGCAACATCCAGACGCGCGTGCTGACCCGACCGCCGCCCTGGGCCGCGGGCCTGGACGTGAAGGGCACGGTGCGGGTGGCCGGGGACACCCTGTCCGCCCTGCGCGCGCCCACCGCCGAGGTGCCCCGGGACTATGCCGGCGGCTACCGCGCGCCCTCGCGCCCCGCCCCCATGGCCACCATCCGGGTGGTGGGGTCGGGGTGGGCGTCGGCGGGCGGGCCGCCCGCGGGGCCGCCAGCTCGGCAGCACGGCCGCTACGACGAGCACTACGCCAACTGGAGGGGCTTGAAGTACGGTGAGTGGGAATGCGCGTGGCTCGGTAGGGGAGGCCGGACAGTCCTGGACACACTCGGCAGGGTCCGTCCTCCTGCATGGTCTGCTCTGGACCTGGGTCGTGAGGAAGCCGCGATGTACCGCTCCCCCTTGCGAGTAAAGTGCCGCATCTACCAACGCGTTGGCCTGCGAATAATGCGTCGCGGACCCCCGGCGCGCTCCGGCCAGCTCCGGCCGGCCCTGCCGGCCCCGCGGTCGTCTGGAGGACGGCCCACGCAAAAGGGGGCTTAACGCACCGGGGGTCACTCTGCAACGGAGTAATAAAAAGGAAAGTAAGAGCGAGTCGTGTAAATTACCCAGGCACTGCACGCGCGTCGTGCGCTCCATAGAGAGGCCTCGCTCGTTATTCTCTTATTTCCCTGCCGCTGATTGATTGTGATGTGTGTAAGTACGCGACGACTATACTTTGTGTGAGCAATAACATATCCGTCGGGATGTGTGGTGCGCTGCGCGACGCTCGGTCGGGGAAGAAAAATGTCGGTGAACGATGACGGGTGATAGCGCGCTGGTGGCGGCGGCGCTAAATCACCCCGACACTGACGAGCCGAGCCGCGCGGAAAGTCAAGAATTTATGAATGGCCGGCGAGAACGGATGATACAAAACAACGGGCGTTTTATGATTATGATTAAAGCCCTTTGGGCTGACCTGGCTGACCAGACCAAGACGGAGAGGAGAGAAGGCGGGCGGCGTTAGGCGCGGCCATTAAATGTCGCGCACAATGCACGTGAAAAACAAACAAGTTTGTTGCGTGTCTCGCTAAATTGCTCTGTACCTTTTTTCTACTTGATTTTTTTCCGTTCCCCTTTCCAACTTTCTTCGTTTCCTCGTCATAATAATAATAATACGGTTGTGACGTTGTTTGTCTTGTCGAGTGAATAACGTGTGAATGGTTCGAATAGCGTCGGGTTGTTGATCGTCTGTGGTCTGTCTCTCATACGTCGCAGGTGCA
>NW_026267234.1:335795-336148 GCF_000697945.3 Frankliniella occidentalis
CCCGGTCCCGCTTCCTTCCCCCTTCCCCGCGTTACTCTGCCATAAATACGACGCTTTTCGTCTCTTCCCGGCGCGCTGTCTCATTATGGCGCGCTTATCTCCCCCGAGCCGCTTGACACAGGACTGAAGGGGCTGTTGTGGTGGAGTGCGGCGCGCACGGTGACTCAGCCCCGCGGGCCTGGCTAGGAAGCCCATACGGCTCCACCGGAGGTGCAGCGTTGCAGCGTACACTCCGAGAAACAGTTAAAGTCATACGGCTCGCCTGATGAGCACAGGGTTTATTTAATGCGCCGGCCCGAGCCCTTCGACCCTCACGGGGAACCGGCACCCACCTATCAGCCTCCCCCCCCCCT
>NW_026267234.1:336198-337499 GCF_000697945.3 Frankliniella occidentalis
CTCCCCCCTCCCTGCCCCCTGCCCACTACCGATGCGTTTCTTTACAACTCGCCATATCCATCTCTTTCCTCTTAACTCTAGGATACAAATTTGAGACGGTAATGATATTGGGGTGGGGATATCCCGGTGCTGGTGTGCCAAGGTGCAGTTAGTGATCACGGATCTGCCTGCCTTCAGCCTACGCAAACACGCAAACACACACTCCCTCACACACTCATACACACACACACACACGCACACTCACACCACAAACACACACAAACGCTCGATGGCCTCGGGATATCCAGTAGGACACGCACCTGTGTGGAGGCAGCAGCTTCCTGAACAAACACGAGGAGAGAGAAGAAAGTAGAGATGCATTTAGAAATGACAGCCTAAATTTGATGCCTGGCAGGCAAGGTCGAAAATAGTGCAGGAGTCACGAAAATGCGAACAACAACGACCCCTTTTCTTACTTTTCACTGATATTTTATTGCATTTGACATTTGAGGAGTTAAGGCCTCTGGCAAGCATCTCTTATCGTCTACCTTCTTTCCATCTTTCACTCAAGAACCTTTTGCGTTTCTCCTCTGTCGCGCACAAGCCTGTAGGGAATCTTAGCTACGCCAGTGGTCGGTGCGGTGCTCGCGGCGCAGCTGCAGAGTGTGCAGCTGTCCTGCGGAGCGCAGCCGGCGCGCGGGGCGTGTTCACAGCTTTGCTCTGGCAGTAACGTCAAAACGGCAACAACAACAACAACCGTAGCGGCATCAGCAACAACGACCACTACAAACGCGGCGGCCGGCGGCGCACTAATGGCGTGTTCACCAAGGCGTTGAACATCGCCGTCTTGTTATTCCCAAAGTTGACACCTCATACTCGGCGTCGGGGCAGGCGCCCTGCAGCGAGGCTGTAGCACCAGCACCCCGCCCCGCCGCGCGGCGCGCCAAGCTCTCGCGACTCGGGCAGCGAAGGTGTCGGGTTACCCCGTGTGTCACCTCGGCACTTGAGAGAGTTGGTGGCCCTCCACAGAAATCCAGTTTCCCCCGACCTTACTGGATGTTTTGTTTCGTCGCAAAATTCTTTTGGGCCCTCTCGCCTGCTCGGCCATTAAGTCGTGCAGCATCGAGGCTCAGGAATCACTCGTCTTGAAACGAAACTCTTTCCCTCACTCAACCCGGTCGCTTCTAAATTCGCAGCGTTGTTTGTCTTTTACGGTTTGCGTTCGTTCTGTTAGGAGATGGCATCGGACCGATAGGTGCATGTGTTGTGCGCATATAAGGGGCATGTCCAGGGAGGGCGGATGGGAGGGTGAGGGTGAGGAG
>NW_026267234.1:343187-357554 GCF_000697945.3 Frankliniella occidentalis
TTTATTTTTTTTATTACAGGTTCAACGACTACAGCATTTCCGCGGATGTATGAGAGGTCTGACAGTAAACAATATGAGCCAGGATCTGGTTGGAGATAATGCTATGCACCATCAGGTTGGACAGTGTTTTGCCAATGTCGAAAAAGGATCTTTCTTCGCTGGTGACGCTTATGCTATTTACAGTAAGTATACCTGGTGACCATACCCTTTTGTAGTAGCTATACTGTACCTATACCGCATGTAGGCGTGTGCTCGGGTTGCTTATCCGGTGGGGGCCGTATAGCGCCGTAAACCTGTTAGCGACTATAGGGAAAGCCCGCTGCTTGTATACGATACAGTATTACTGCTTAAGTGCTACTAGTACTAGATAATACCTTATTTTGTGTGTTATTTTGTTTGTACGTGACTCTTTTGTGCCCCCCCCCCCTTACATACACACACTTTAATTGAATCCCTCTCTTACTTTTCAGAAAATAAATTTGTGGTGGGTGACCTTCTTCATGTAGAATTGGAATTTAGAACTTCTGAATTAAGTGGTGTTCTTTTAAGCATATCAGAGCCGAGGGGATACCCCGCCATGTCCCTTGAATTAAACAATGGCAAAATCATTCTTGCTGGTGATCTTGGAGACCGCCGGCGCTTTGAAATTGCTGTAGTATTGCCATCGCTGTGGACTCTTTGTGATAACCGATGGCATAGAATACAAACTAGTTACAGAAATGGTGAACTTGTGTTACAAGTAGATGATTTGAGGCAAAGTCAACCATTAGCGGATGATGGCCACCATGTAGAAACAAGAACTAACAGCCCTGTGTACATAGGGGGTCTCCCAGAAGGTGCATTGACTGAAACATTAGGTGTAAAAGACAATTTTAAGGGTTGCATTCGCAAAGTGATGATTGGTGGGGAACGAAGAGACTGGACAGTGATGGCAGATCTTCACAACATTGGACTTGGCTCTTGTCCCTTGGTAAATTGATTTGTTATAAGGGGCCATCCATAAAGTACGTCCAACATTCGCGTTGCGAACCTGCCAAGTTCAGCCAAAGCGAGCTATCATAGCGCCTGATAGGTAGGCAACATCTTGTCTGCAGTGCATGCTTGTACTGCGGTGTGGCCTACCACGTGTATCGCAGGCGCTGAGCACCCGGAAGATTGCCGAATGAATCGGAGAAAAATGACGTACTTTCTGGACGATCCCTAAGTCATTGATGGTTTTGCTTCATTGCCAAAGAAGCTGTATGAATGTTCCTATATGTACTACTTACTTGTAAATTTAGATTTATGTAATTTATAGGTCATTACTAGTTGTTGTTTTTTATGTTTTTGTTGTTGATGCTGAGAGTTGTATTTTAGTTTTTTCTAGAATTTCATGAAGTAACAGGAATACATTTAAGGGAGCAATCAGTTTACAATTGTGATGTCTGCCTTTTACCCTTGGGACTTATGTCAGTTTTTAATAATTATTTTTTTGTGAATATGTATATACATTTTATATTTGTAATATAATTCATTCTATTTATTTGTATCTACCATGTATTTCGTTGTCAAAGTCAAAGGAATGTTATTTGTAGAAGTTTCTATTTTTCCACATTTTTCCCTTAAAAGGGCGGTAGCTAGTAGAAAGTTAAGGAGACAGTGAAATGGCAGTTGCACTATACACAAGAAATTCTATTCTGGGACACTTTGGGAAAAAACCAATGGATAAAAACTATAATAATGCTATTGTAGTAGGAATGCCATCTGCACTGAGCAAGGTCAACATTCCACTTTGGAGAAGATCCGTTCTCCTCCGCACTTTAATATTCCATAGACATCTAATCTCATTAAGATTTCCCGCTAACATTTTTGTATCATAAATTTATACATATATAATTTGTACAAATGTGTTTTACTATAAGATGGACAATATTGTCAAACTGTATTAAATACAGAAATGTATTATAATTACTATTTACAGTTTTGCTTCTCTTTGTCTACCTCTCGACCATGCCTCAAAAATAAGTTGGCACAGCACAGTAGATAGCTCGTCATCTGGTTCCCTCAGGCTTTGTCAAAACCAACACCCCTTTAACTTACGTCAAGTAAGCTCAGAGTACTCTGTTCTTTCTACCAGAGCTAATTCCAGTCGGTGGGAACAAAATGTCAAAATAAAATAAAATGGATTGGGACCACATTATGTGGCTGTGAGGAAAGTCGCACGATCCGCCACGGACCACCCGACGCGTACGCATGTCAGTCGGGTTAGCGCAGCAACACTTCTGACAAAATTTCGTCCCCCGCCCTGCATCTCTAGGCTGCGCTGCAATCGGCTGAGGGCGAGGGGCATGGAGACGCAGGCTGGGGGACGAATTTTTACCAGTGTGTGCCTCGCGGGACCGGCGCACCGTAGTGTGGTCGTACTCTAGCAGTAGGCGGTCCATGCTGACCCGAGATGGAACGCATCGCGTGGCGCACGGCGGCGGTCTAGCTGACCCGACAACGGCGATGACAAATGATAGTGAACAGTGATGCCAACATATAGATATGATGACAATTACAATACATAACAGTCCGAGAATCCGGGTAAATGCGATTTCATCACTCGAGTCTATGTTTTGTTCTGTACGACCCCGGTTGAGGTGACGCGTGTGTTTTTGGTGCGGCGTCCCTCGACGCCCGGTCTCCCGCAGCTTGAAGGCAACTGAACTGCACAGTCCGCATGGAGCTAATGGTGAGTACTGCTATTGCTGACAGCAAGTCAGTTTGTAAACAAAACTAGGAACGACTTAAAAAGCCATGTGGCTTCGCCATTTAAGGCCCTGCTATACAGCACTGTAGTGGTTTTATCAGTGCAGTCGTACCGGGTGTCCGTAAGAATACGCGGCAGCTCGATGGGTTGCCTACGCACTAGCAGCGTGCAGGCGCGGAGGGCGCGGGGGGAGCGGTGGAGGTGCGCACCATCCAACGAATTCCGAGCAGACAATAGAGGCGCCGTTTAGGACCAAACTATTTTTCAAAGAATGTGTAAAAGAGGGAGTACCCACCCCGCTTTTACACAGGGCCCCGCCTGCTTAACTTCGGAGTTCGGATGGGATCCGGTGTGTCCACGCCAGCAGCCAGACTGTTAGATCCGACCAACTGTTGACCAGGGTTGTCGCCTACCCGCTTAAACAGGAAGAGCGTATAGTTTACCCGATGTATCATCAGACAGAACGGACGTAGTGCTGGGGGTTTGCCATGGTATGCAAACCATAGATAACGATGCGCGATGCACTTGTGATCCAAACCCGCATGAGGTGTCTGTTCACGTACACCGCCGGTATGGTAGTGTGAGTGTGTGAGTCTTATTCTCTTTTTTTTTTGGGGGGGGGGGGCAGCAGGCAGCTACTTTCTCGAAATGGAAAAACTTCAAATATCTCGAAAACCGTAGGTTCTAGCTCAACTGCAGCGGACCGGTTCTAGAACAATAGACAGAGCTGACAATGCTGCCGCTGCTCTGCGGTGGCCCCGCGTGCACAGCCGAACTCATCGTCGGGATCCGTATTAGATACTCGGCACTCCACTTAGTATTTTACAATATTTTGTTTTGTGAAAAAGTTTTTATTTAGTATACATAGAAGAAATAGTAAAATATTGGGGGAGAGGGGGAAGGTCCCCCCCCCCAAAAAAAGTAACAAAAAACAACTAAAAGACACAGAAACCTTTTGTCATTAACAAAACACATTCTGCATTCAGCAATGCACCTTCATTGAAAAATGCCCAAGCATACTAAAGTCTAAGAATCCAGTGAAGTTATTTGTAAAGATGGTTGTGTAGGGTAAATCATCTCATCTGTAAAACAAATATCACAAAATATGCAGGAAATGACTACCCTTATTACACAAGTGGAAAGCATAGGGCGCATGATACAATATTACACTTTGAGAGAACAAATGATTGAGTTTATTGATAAACACAAAATACACGAAGACTCTAGACAAATTAAGTACATTGCCTCCTATAGAGTATAAAGACCTAATTTACACACACAAAAGTGCATGAGCTCCTTTTATCCACAAATCCACACTTTACTTGAAACAATACTGTCTGAACATTGCTTAAATTACAGCATTGGACTTCATTTCTATTTCATAAAAGAAAAACAAATCACAAGAGGGGGAAGAACATAGAAGAGGTATCTCTAGAACTTCCCCTTTAATCCTATCATCTACTCTAAACACATCACAATCCAAAGAATAAATAGAGCTTTCATTGTATTTTAAGTTCCAACATCAGTGACTTACTTTTCTCCTTCATTTCAAATATATCCATGAAACTACTAAGTATTATTGTCATTGTAATTAAAACTCGGAATGCTAAATCCTTACTAAGTAAATGTGAACAGTGTCACTTGTACTATGAACATTTCAAATTGAACAGTGGCAAGCTTAAAGCAGGGTAGCTGATGAAGCAGACAGTAAAACAATGATTTGTAAATATGATGTCTTATTAGCTTTTTTCAAGCGCACATAAGAAAAATACTGCAAAACTGAACTGAAAATTAATGAAACATAATAAATCTAGAGTGCCTTGCTTTTGTTGACCCCTAAGAGCCACAGAAAATAAAACCTCTTTCATAACAATTCCCTGACTATAATCTAGTTAATTAAAATTAGTAAGAGAAGAAAAATAGATCATTAAAAAAAACATTGCTATAAAAACAAATGGCAAAATTAAAGGTACCATCAAAAAGAATCAATCTGAGTTTCTTATGATTTACTCTCATCAATCCACATCTACCTAATTAAAGACCCTTATTGAAGTAAACTGTCTCAGGTACCTTTCCATTAGTTTGTTTGACCATTTTTTCATATTCTTCAGGTTCATATTTTTTGATAAAACTTGTACTCAATGATCTGGAAGAGTAATGAAGAAATTAATTTCAGTTAGTGTGAACCACTTTGAATCATATTAATGCTTCAGATAATCAATACTGATACTTACGCTCTTTGAGGGAATATGGCACAGCCAAAAGGAACCATAAACAAGAGGCTAGGGAGAAAGAAAACTTTGTGATTAGATATTTATGCACATATAAAAAGCATACAGTGCACTACTTTGATACTATTAATTACTCACAAACAGCCAACAGCCGCTGTTTGGAAAGGAGCATGGAACCATGTTGCCCTTTTAAATGCTGGACGCTTCTCTAGTCGTTCCATTACTAGGGGAAGCACGGCTACAAAAATAAAATTAAAAAATAGATTGAACGAGGAAAATATTTCTACAATAAAATTATAAATTTTTTAGGCACATGACTTACTCATTCCAGGAGCACACATTACAATTCGTGACAGAACAACCTGACTAATACCAGTCACAGCAGCAATCTGGATTAATTAAGATAAATAGGTGAATACTTAACCAGAACTTTAAAGATAAAAATCCAAATCACTGTGGCAACACTCACTCTGGACTGCCCAAGTCTGTTACCATTCTCGTCGTATACATCGTTACCATCTAGTATTTCATTCTGACGCATGAGTGGGATGTTGACACAGTTTGCTGCAGCAACAGCAACAAATGGTACATATCGCTAGAACACAAGTTACGGGATAATTAGTAAAATCTTACAAAAGGGATAAGCAGAAACATTCCAGAAAACAAAAAACTTACTTTCATCAAGGAACCAGCTCTTTTTTCAAGAAAGCCTTTAAATTGGACAGCAACTAAACCGGCTGACAAAGTTGCAGATAAGTATGCAGCACCAAGTTGATTGGTAGTAAGAGGTGATTTTGCATTTCGATTTGTGTAGTTGACTAAAGCATTGAAGGACTGGTTAACCCACTGCCAGAACATCACTGCTGTTGATGTTCTAAGATAATTTAAAAAAATATAATCATTATTTAATTGTTTATTTACATGATGAATAATTTTGAGGAAACTTACCTGTAAAATGTCAGCATGGCACCAGTAACAGCCATTCCACCTGGAACCTGGAAACACATACGGCCAAAAAGGTTCTGCAGATCTCCAGTATCAGGATGGAAAGCTCCTTCATATAACTTTTTAGCAGCCAAAATTTTGTCTTCTGTTGTTCCTGGAGGCTCCTTTCCAATTCTGTAAAAAACAGAAACATTTCAAGTTAGATTCCCACAGTTCATTATGTCAAAAGAAAACCATTCAACCAGAGCACAACATTTACCTGTATTGTTCTACTAATGCTTTAGCTTCATATAACTTGTCATCTGGGACAATACACGACCGTGGATCAGTTACAAAAAGAAAATGTTTGAATCGGCCTATGAAGGTGTTCTGATCCCAAAGAGGTGCATCAATCTTAATGCGTTCGTTAGACATGGTCAGTGTTTCCAAATCCTAGAAAAAATGCATGTACTAATTATCAGAGTTAAGGGTCAGAAGTTAGGTCAAGTAAAAAAATATTTGTCCTTCAAAGCTACTTAGGTTTGAGAAGAAACAGAGTTAATTATGAGTTGGCACAAATCAAGAAGTAAGAAATAAAGTGATGGAAGAAATGTAGAAAAGAGATGTATAGAAAAATTCTGCAAAGTAACATATCTATAGGTTAAAAGGGTCTTTTCAATCATATCTTCACACAAGTACCTACATTATGTGTCAAGCGGAGTAGAGATAATTGAGAAATAGTAGTTAGTTCGACAAAGATCCATAGACATTTTGTTTTGAGAAGAGAGCGATAAGCACATGCAAGTTCTATAACTTCACACAGGCAAAGGGGGATTTTTAGAAGAAAAGTGGCACTTGTAGTAATTTACAGATATTTTTTCACAGACGGACAAAAGTTATGTACACTTTGTAGACTTACTCAAGTATTCAATAGTCGAGTCAAAACAGATGCGATCGAAGCAACAGATCCTGGTAGAGAGGCCAAACGAACCGCGACAAGTTTTAAAGCTTTTTGTTACCTTATTATTACTGCCCAGCCCCTTGCTGCTACTGCCTGCACCCGCTACCCGATCCTCTCTCCGCTCCGCTCCCGCACCCTGTTACCCTCTCCTTTCTGCACACCCTATCAGCTGTGCGGCTGTGCGCCACTGGTGCAGGACGGCAGGGACAGGATCAGCTGTGACCCAAGATACGACCCTCTCCCCGGACGAGCGGGGGCGGGGGCACCACGGGGATGGGGAGCGAGGGGGACTTTTACTTTTGGACTTGGACTAATGCCCTTTACACTGGCCTGGTCCCAACCATCTTAACTCCACTGTTGCCGGACTGGCCTGCATCGTTTGTTTGCACAGCTATTCGTCACGCTTCAGATGATTGAAAGTAAATAGTGTAGTTTTGCATATGCAGCAAGCGAAAAATTTCTCTCTGTAGGGGAAATTTCCCTACATATGGCAACGTCGCCCTCGGGTTTCTAGATTACTCATTTCAATTTTTCTACTCTGTGGCCAATTTTCTATGTATTTATCCGCACAGTTATTTCCGCGCAATGCTCATTAAACACCGGAGTTTACATTTGAGAAGACTTCAAACTTTAACCACAAGACCACAAGACCGAAATCAAGAATCAAGGAACCTCAGTACAGGCTTAACCTAAAATGGCGGATGTGCAACCTCTGCCAGAAATTTGTTGTTTAAAGAATTCTCACATTTCGGTCCATGTAGAAGAAGCACTCTTAGACTGTTTAATTGTATCATATGAGTATGATAGCAAGTTATATCAAGGTGTCCTGTTGGATGCCTCGAAAAGGTAAGATTTCTTGTTCACAGAAGGTGGACATTTTTTCCTCTACCAGATCAGATCATATTTACAACAACTATTTTGTTTTTGTCGTCTGGCTGACGCTGCCTTTATTAGCTATAAAGTTCAGGAATTGTTTCATGTGAGGTTTTGTCGGTTTTATATTTTTTAAGAAATGTCAGATCACTGTGTGAAAAATATGTTGAATCATGGGTGTGGGTGTGTACCATACTCCCATTGTTTGCCCCTCACTTTAATTATCACTTCCTTTTTTAAAAAAAAAAAATGAAATATTTGAGATTAATGTGCCAATGCTAATTTAATGTTTTCCTTTTAATTTTTGATGTTTCTTTTGAAACCAGCTCTGTTAATTTTTTGTTCCTTGTGGATCATTATCTCCTCAAGTGTAATAAGGCCTGAGGGTCGCTAATTTCCTGTTTATTGGTTGATTGTCGTTATAAATATTCATTATTGACTCTAGTGTTGAGTGTAATAATGTTCCTATTTCCAGGTCTTTACCATGTGGTATCCTTGCACCACCAGGTTATCCAGAGGAGGATGTTACCTTGCATGTCCTTGGAACTGAAGAGGACAAAATGCACAATTTGGCCCAAAGACATTCATATTTTCAAGGAAAATCACCAACCTACTTGAGTCCAGCAGGAAAGGATGCCTTAAATCCAGGATCTGCTTACCACATGCGTCGTACTATGCGTGGTGGACAATCTAAGTTCAAAAGTAGCAGGATGACTGTAAGACTGAGACCAAGACAAGTTTTATGTTCCAAGTGCAAGAGCATATGCAATGAAAATTCTGAGAATGTAGATCTCTCTAAGAAGCGAAAAGAGGAATCGATTGCACCCTCTAACGGCCCTGCAGAAAAACGAAGCTGTCCACCAAGACAAATATGTCCTAAATCTCCAAGGCCACCCTTTTCAGAAAATCCTCAAGACAATAAAGCTTCTAGTAATCTGTCTCCTGGTAGACGTAAAAGTCAGGCAAACCCATCTGAAGATACTTCATCTCTCTGTCCATCATTGATCCCCAAGACTGAGAAAGAAAGTGAGGTTTCCTTAACTAGTTCTGTGAACAAATTAAAATTAGTAGGGGGTTATTGGACAAAACAGGGAACAGAGTCTGAAGTTGAATCTGAGACAAGCGCTAAATCTAACAACCCCAGAACCAAGTCTAATGGCTGCAGCAAAGCAGTGCTGTCTGCTGATCCTGTTGATGATGTTTCATTTACTTCCAATAATAGTCATTCCATGGATGTTTGTGAGTCAGGAAAATCTGTTGATGACATTGGGGAAGCTAATTCCCCAGAATTAGAAGTAGTTGATGTATACGAGAATAGTGTTAGTGTAAATGAACTAGTAGACTATCAAGCCAATTCATCATCCAAATTAAATGACTCATTTGCTAGTTCTGAAACTGATGAAAGCCAGGCACGAATGGTTCTACGTAAAAAAAGAAATGTAGGATCCATGGAGGATTTATGGGATGAGACTGTTTTTCTTGAGGACACTACCAGGAGAACAACCCCTGTCATAAAAATATCTTTTGGAACACAGGTATGTATGTCTTGTATGTCTCCCAGAGATTTTAGTTTTGTTTTACACATCTTGAAACTGTATCTATGGATCCTTTTGCAGGGAGAAGGCACTGTTCTGAAAATTCCTGCAAAGGTGCGGAGCTATCATGAAAGCGAAAGTGATGTTGAAGATGAAGAAATTGAAGTACAATCACCAGCTAAGGATGTAAAAACAAAAGCTGCTAAGAAAGCTCTGAAGAAAGCGAAGAAAGAAGCTCGCAGAAAATTGCCAGAAGAAGATTCAGCAGAATCATCAAGGCCTGCTAATGACAACTCTCCTGCTTATGATACCAAGCATCTGTACCATCGAAGACATAAAAGAAAGGTCAGTATCACTGAGGTAACCTTCTAGAATTCTTATCAATCACAATCAAAATCTGAAGTAGTTCTGACATTTGCCTACATAGAGCATGTCGAATTCTGAATGGAGGGAAATGCCTTACCAATGTTTGTTGCTCGTAGGATTATAGCAATTCCTTTGTTTTGGCATCCTTTTCAGAAGTGTTAAGATCTAGTTGGCCTGCAGCTGCATCAGCTTTCAGTTCTGGGAACAAGCACAAAAAAAATAATATTTTAGATATGTATTATAGTTTATTTAGATGATAACTGTATTGTCTTGAACAACAACAACTTCTTAGTAAGATAAGTATCATGGTAAAATGAAGTGTTTGAACTATGTTACCAATGTCTTCATCATAAGTAGGATTCAATTTACATTTTTAGTTACCATTTCGTGTCTTCTATAATTTTCTTTGCAATCACACCAAAAGGTGATAAATGGTAAACCTTTCTTTTTATTACTCTCGCCAATAGTTGATAACATTCAGAGGAGGGATTTACAACTTTAACTACACCACATTGTATGTTAGTGGAACAAGCTGAATGCTGCAGTGGTATTTATTAACAAATTTATGCCATTCAATTAATTGTTTGTTAGACTAGATGTGAAATTGAGTTCATCGGTTCATCTATACATTTTTTAAGTTAAGACTAGTCACACTTCCAGTGCCTGCTGGCAGGCTTAGACATTTTAAAATCTGTTGATAGTTACCCATAGTTGTTATGATATTTGTAACAGGTGAATGAAATCTTTTGCTTTTAATCTTCAATCTTTAGTCTCTTGTGAGAAACTTCATAATTAACAAATTTTTCCCCTTTTGATCTTCATTGATAGTTTGTCTTTTTTCTGCATCCTGACTGATATATTGTCATCAATCTTTTCTTCATCTATCCTTGTTTGATAGCATGTTTGCTTGGGATCAGGTTAAACACAAGAAGAGGCACAAAGGAATTCGTGCCCAACATGAAATCACGGCTGTTGTGGATGAGATGGATCTAGATATCCCTCCACTAATGGAGGAAGACCCTCTTAAAATTGATAATTTGCCTAGTGAGGAACTGGCTGTGAACAACATTTGTAATTATGATTCTATGAAGGAAAAATGCCTGAAACATAAGCTGTCAATAAATTTGAAGCGTTTGAATTCAACTTCCTACAATCCACGTGGTGATACAAGTTCTTCGGGTGGATCAGAAAGTTCAACCAGTTATTCTGAATTGTCTGGTGTTGATGAATTACCAGACTTTCCAAGGCCTCCTTCAGATCACAATTTTATGACTGTCGGAACATGTCTGACTAGTGATGGGAGGACTGTGGAAGTCGGAGATGTTGTCTGGGGAAAAATTCATGGTTTTCCATGGTGGCCAGGAAAGGTATTTTTTTGTTGTTACCTATGAATTATTCATTTTATGCGTGCTTTTTACTTATATTATTGTATTATCTTCTCTTTTTTTGTGCATTAGGTATTAAGTATAACTATTCAAAGAAAGCAAGATCATACTTCTTGTGCTCCTCAAGCACATGTCTCCTGGTATGGCTCTTCAACATCTTCATTAATGCCATGTGATCAATTGAACCCTTTCCTTGAAACATTCAAAGTAAGCTACTATATTGGATTTGGTCAAACTCAGTCTTCTATGTTTTGATTACTGGTAATTGAATGTTAAATTTGTGTTGCAGATCCGATATAATAAAAAGAAAAGAGGTCCATATAAAGAAGCTATTCGCCAAGCAACACTTGAAGCACACAAGGACTCTCAAGATCCATTGCAAGAAATAGATGTGGTGTCTTAGTGAAAATGTATATGTATGATAGACCAGTCATATTTTAGTCAAAAGTGAAGAAACTGCTAGTCATGTACAAGCTTATGCACCTCACCTCAGGATTAGCCTACATTCTGCTGAGATTTTTAAATCTTTTTTTTAATGATTTAGTATCTATCCCACATTAATGGTGCATTAAGATGATTCTAAATTATATGAATCTTTATCATTCCTATTAGACATTTATGTGTGATGCAAACCATCAATTGTTTACTTTGTGTTTGCAAGTGACTTCCACAGTATTTAGCTCCACCTTAATCTGTAATTTAACTTGAAAGCCCTCCTGCTTCAAAGCTTTACATGTTCTATCATTATCCATTTTGACTGCGCTGTCTTCCAATTCCCTTTCTATTAGATCATTTATAGGCCTTCATATGAGACCAACTTGAAAACAACCTTTTACCTGATTCTCGTCTTTCATTTAAAACAAAACTGTCACTGCCTAGGTTACTTTTTTGTCTTACTCAGAATTGGTAGATACTTGTGTGACCTACGTTCATATTGATTTTGCGTTTAAGACTGGATCATGGACAGACTGGAGATTGGCACATTTCAAAAAGCAAAGCTTTATTTACAAGTTTTGGAATGTGTAGACTGTTTCTGTCTGTTTTTGCACCAATGTTTTAATTTTAATGAACTGAATTTATTGAAACTACTGTAGCTGGGTTTGTGCATCTAATGTTTGTATTTGAAACAAAATGATAGGTATTTATCTGTTATACAATTAAAATTGTCTATACAGATTTCATTTAAAAATATTTGGTGAAAGAAAGTAAACGTAAAGTGTGTTGTGACATATTTTGACACACATGTGAATATTTAGCTCTGAAACTTAAAGTGGATTTTAAGTATGTAGTATTTGACACATAATGAGAGAATTATGAGCAGATACCTCTGTCTTTGCCCATCAACTACATGTCTTTCCCCTCATATCTATCTATTTTTAGACCAATAGTATATTTGTACTGTATGTGATATCTTTGTTTTATCAGCATACTGACTTATATTTTTGTGTTTAGTTATTGAGTATTTGAGCAGACCTGTGTGCATGTGTTTATTTGGGGGTTGGGGAGTATGCTTAGCTAGTGGTATATGTTCCAGTTCAAGAGAATATACTGTCAAGTTGATTCGGGTGTATTTTAAAACTTATCTTTTTGTGGTGCCTTTGTTAACAATCTATGGATGTTTTGTGTTTGCAGCCATTGAGAACTTGAACTGCACCTCTTATCTTTTTAACTCTGTAGTTGTGACATGTACTTAAATATGATGTATCGGGTGTTCTGTCGAGGTCCAGGTACTATAAGACTTGCCGTTAGTTTGGACGTAGCACTGCGGAGGAGTGCGGGCATGTAGGTGCAGGATGTGGTGTGGGTGGAGATGGAGTGGCCCCGCGCCCGCCTCTACGATCGCCCCGTGCTACCCTCTATGTCTTCCCGTGGCCACGCTACTTCAGCGATTCCCTATAGAACCAGTGCTTCGGTAAACCCAACATACTAGTTACTATTATGACTCTGGATACCCTGCACAATTTACATGTAAAAGTTTGATACTGATCTTAGGTCAAATCAGAAATTAATATTTTCTTCTGTGTTAACATGGTATTTAAAGTCCTCAAAATAAACCACCAGGAACACACACACAAAAACAAAACAAAAAAAATATCTCCTTTTAGCATAGCTGTGTTATAAGCACCTGTTGGTATATTTTATGTTAGCCAATGCTTTAATTTACTTTACCAATTACTTTGTTTTGTCATATAGATTTATGGAAAACTTATTTCTATGTTGTAATTTGTTTCTGTAATCATTTTTTTAATTGATTAAATTTTATACATCTTTTCTCACATGCATGTGGCCAAAAGTGTGGCTGTAATGTCTCATAGTTTATGTATTTGTTTATGATGTAGTGTATGAAAAAGCCTTAGCGGTTCTCTTTTAGGTGGTAATAGAAGTTCAATCAGAGAATTTTAATTTACAAAATGTTAGCATCACTTCTCTGTATTTTATCTACTGTTGACTAAGATGCATTTTCTCTAGCAATTATTTTTTAAGCTGCCTAGCAGGCAACATTCTTTGTTTTATTATTTGGCCATGGATGTGTTATGTGAGCTAAGTCTTAATCATAGATAGATTTATTGTTTGTTGTCAGTTTGATTTTGTTTCTTTCCCTTTGCTTTCTTTTGTTTATATTTTATGATATAGTTTTTTAAGACAATTAATTTGTTAAAATTAATTATTTGGGTATGTTGTGCTCACAAATGAGTATTTTCTTGACGACTTTTCTGTAATTATATATTTACCCTTCTTTCTTGATGTCTGTGAGGAAGAGGAGTGTAGTCGACTAATTGACTCAAAGTGACTGTGATTAAATCTATTACTGGTTTCCAGTAAGTTTGAGACTTCATATGACATTGTTATTTTGAAGTCAGTTGCTGGTATTTTTACTTCCTTCTCTAAAACAAAATGAAAATCATTTATGTAATGACTTGATTGCCAAAACGTGTTAGTCCCAGCAAGTTCAAATTGTTAAATGCATTACTGTATGTGTTTAAGGCTGATGAAATAATATCTAAATTCCAAAGTCACGTTGTAAACACAATTATTTCACAACATTGTGGATATTTGCCCCAATTGGGGCCCCCACCTACAGCCGCTATTCACAGCAATTATTTCTAGTGGCAGTTGTTGAAATGAGAGCTAAATCAGGTACAGATACCATTAGGAGGGCAAACGGAGTGCCTAACTGCAGTTCCGGGCCTGGAAAAGGGTAAATGAAATAACTTACGCTATTTCACTAACATAAGTAAATAATCTTATTTTTGAACAAGTCTTGGTTCGCGCCACGCCGTGGATCGGCTGTAGTGTGGCACGGCTCTCGGATCTGCGATGGGTGGGTCACTTTCCTAAGTGCCGGGCGCGGTATGGGGGG
>NW_026267234.1:366883-367476 GCF_000697945.3 Frankliniella occidentalis
CCAGGCCCGGAACTGCAGTTAGGCACTTCGTTTGCCCTCCTGATGGTATCTGTACCTGATTTAGCTCTTATTTCAACAACTGCCACTAAATGAAAAAACATAATGTAATTAAACTTCTTTACTCATTTTATTTACTAAAATAGATAAATTAGGTTCGGACAAACGAGCTTCGGACAATCGGGGCGCCCCCTTATTATTTAAGCATCATCATCATCCCAAGCTTCACACCTGGAAAATGTCTGGTAAAAGAGGAAAGGCTGGTATAATAACTATTTGATGTGAATGTAAGGTTATAGTTTTATTACATGTAAATAGCATCAAACAACAGTATTACAATTTCTTTCAAAAGTCATCTGCGGAGAGTAAATCATGGCAGTTACTACATATTTAGAAAATATTTGTTGAATCATGAGTTAAAGTCAACCACAAAATGTAAAGAGAATGTCAGAGGAAGACTAAATTCTCGTTTTCAATTCATATCAAGAGTGTACCCAGAGTGCAATATGGGGATGCGGAGATTCTTCTCCATTAAAATTTTTGTAACCTTCATTAAAAAATCACAGACTTGACAATGTGAATCGGATATATAACAT
>NW_026267234.1:371632-373488 GCF_000697945.3 Frankliniella occidentalis
GGTGTAGGAGGCCGCACAGGCTGCAAGCCTCCCCCCTGTAACCCCTCTAGGTCACCGGGTCTTCAAAGAGGGCAAGGATCCCCCTGTATCCGTTCAGGAGCACGTTCATGGCGTCCCGGCGTGCAATCGACAATTATTGCCGCGGTTAGACGAGGAGCACGATCTACATTACGTCCTCTATGGCCGCCACTGGCGGCGTGCGACACAACCCGCGCTCCACTGGTTTTATGAACGGGAGCGGGGCAGGGGGTAAATCAAACTGCACCTCGCCGTGTACTCGTTTTGAATCCCTGATGACTGCAGTCCGAACGCGTGCGCTGGATCCACAACCTGGACCCTCTTCTCCAGGCAGCCCAAGGGCACCAGACTTATTACATTCGAGCGTCTGGCCACGCCCAGAAAAAAAAGAAGAAAACTGTCACAACCACGGAATATTGTTAGTTTGGTGTTCAGCGATGATCATATAGGTCAGTCATATAGTTCAGTCAACTCGTATAGTTTTAAAAACCAAAAGTAGATTGTGCTCCACCAGGCAAGCAAATTTTGCCCCAACCACACTTTTTTGGCCATTCTTGAACTAACGATACCATACACCATGGTATTGCAGCTTTTAATTTTTCTGTGTGCAGTCGTTCGCCAAAGAATGCGGACGCGCAATTTTGCACTTCCTTCCCTCAGTTCAGCCGAATTTTCTGGACACTACGCTCCAGGAGGCTCCAGGCACGGAGCGCAACCCCCATCGAGGCAGGTTGTTCTCCGCTGTTGTCCCCGCGCGGTGCAGCACAGGTTCTTGTGCAATACCGCAATAATGCGATGCCCCTTGGATGAGCGCGGCCGCGGCGTGGCGGTGACCTGTCATCCCTGCGACGCAACCGCCTCGCCTCGCCCCGCGTGCCGTGGGGCTAGGAGGGCCCGACCAGCACACACACAGGCACGCACCTGCCGTGGTGCAGCCAGCAGGTGCGGCCGCCGCGGCTGCAGACGCGGCCGAGGCAGGCCGATGGCAGGTCCGTGGTGCAACATATGGCCGCTTGCCCCTGGCAGGGTCCACGCACCTAGGGCTCCCCCCGCTCGCCTGCCCGCCCACCCCCCCGCGCGGCCGGGGCCGGGCCGCCGCGGTCCTCGCCATGTTTGGTGGCGGCGAGGCCGGGCCGGGTCTGCCGCCGCCGCGGCCGCCGCTCGGCCGGGGCTGGCCGACAGCGTGCTGCTGCCCATCCCCCGCGCCCCGCCTTTCCCGTGCCCGAGCCGTGACGTCACATCGCAGTGGATCATTAGTATCTGGAGCGCGGTGTTACGACGCGTTACTCGATCGGAAAAATGGCACCCGCCGAAACATTGATTGTCGGCGTTGCTGAGGCTGTGCGGTTGCGTTGCGGCGGCGGTGCGAGCCGGGCCGGGCGGTGCGCCGGGGCCGCTGCAGTGCAAGTTGATGGTGCACACACACAAGGCGGCCTTGGTTTTATTGGTCAGTGGTCCCAGAGCAGCGTTGTTGTCCTGCTGCCGCAGTCCTCTGACGCCTCTCTCTCGCACACGCCACACGCTCTCTCGCTCTGCTATATACCACCCGTCCCCTCCCCGCACACCCACCCACTCGGGCTCTAAACTTTATCAGAGAAGTGTAGAATAACTGCGATAAGTCGATTAAGCTGCACATCGTCGTGTCGCCGCTGCCTGTGCGCCGTTAGGTCGGGTCGTTACTCGCGGCCGTTTTGCCGCTCATCTGCCGCCCGCTCTATCGTAAACAAACACTTAATGGCGACAAACGGTCGCTTAGCGGCCGCGAAGCGCCTGACCGATAGTGTCGTCGCGTCCCGGAGGATGTCCGGTGTGGCGGGGCGGGGCGGGGCGGGGCGGGG
>NW_026267234.1:373538-374047 GCF_000697945.3 Frankliniella occidentalis
GGCCCCCGGGGACGTCATTGGGGACCTCCCGAGCACGCCGATGACACTCCCACGACAAATACGATTCGGCAACGTCGTGTACCCCGGCTGGTGCATATTTCTATAATTATTATTATTAATAGCAAATCGCCCATAATAGTTTATTATCCAGATCATATCATTATTGTCACTTGGCACTTCCCTGGCGTTGCCGCCTGGAGCCACACAACGATGCGCGGGACGGGAAGCATCCCCAAAAGGATCACATCCTGGACAAGCGAGGCGGGATTGCCTACCCCAGGAATGAATCACATCCCGCGACCACGATATGTCGGTGAGTATGCCGTAATTATTGCTCTCCCCCTTTGCCGTGCCGCGTCCCCTACCCCTCTCCTCCTCCCCACCCCCACCGCGCATTTCCCGCGCCTTTATGGAAACGTAAACAAACAGTGTACATCCGGGTCACGATCGGCGTTTCTGTCAAATACCGATAATACCTACTCATATAATTGATTATCATCGGATTTTAA
>NW_026267234.1:384992-390612 GCF_000697945.3 Frankliniella occidentalis
TGTATTGCAAGTTGATTATGAGACTCATTTGACTAGCCTACATTAATTTTGACCCAAGAGCCATCAATCAATATTGCTTTTAGATAATTACTTATCGCCTTATTAAAATATCTCCACATTTTAGAGTAATCAAGTATACAAAACGCACATTGGTCGTGGGTCAAAATTTTCATTTAATCAAAAAATCACCCTACCACTTAATTGAAGTCAGTATCCAGCAGGCTCGTAACTCACAATGTTCTCTCGCCTGTCTGGAGTTAAAACGACAACACGTTCTTGACAATTTCTTAACATATTCACAGAGTTCCTGTAAGAAAAATGTCTTTCATAGAAAGCTTTAGACATGTCATGCTGGCACTTCAGGCACAGGCATATGCATGGGCTATGCTATTTACAGTAAAATGTTCAGTAGAAACATGGGACAAAACAAAAGGCAGGGTACCCTAGAAATTGCGCTGAGATTGTTGACGGCTTTTAGCAAAGACGTATTCCAAGAATGGCACGCTATATGTATGGCGAACTCAGTTACGTTACGCGCATTTCACCAGTAGATACGTATACTTGTAACTTAACTTGCAGTGCCTGCAAACTATTCTATCTACTGCATGGACCCGGACGGTAATCCCTTGATGCCTTTCGTAAGAGGTAGACACTTCACTAACTCCAAATCCCACTGCGAGTCGGGTTTCCCTTCGCCGGGGATTCGCGCTGAGCAGCCACATCGACATCACCAGACAATCCGTGACAGGATTCGTTCCCGCAAGCGACGTTATCGAAGCCTAAATAGTAGGGGTGCTCCTATTCTGACTGGTTGACGAGTACATAACGAAATAGATCAAATTTATTATTATTTCCGCGTGTTGCGGACCTCAATGACCACGCCGCCGTTGTGCTTGTGCCGCGCGAGGCTGGCCGTGTGCCGGGGGTACTTGGCGTCCATGAGGATGCTACTGCTGCTGGTTTCGATACCGCTGTCACCGGAGCCCCCCCTGTAACGGTTGCTGCTCTTGGTGACCGTGGATGTGTCACTGGTCTCCACCACCTCGCGCGTGCCCAATCCAAGGCGGGAGCCCGCACCGGAGGGCACCGTGCGCCGGGAGAAGCTCTGCACAGTGTTGGTGACGGATGGGCGCAGGGGGTCGTTGCATTTGGAGGTGATCCTCACCGTCTCCGAGTAGTCACCGTTGCCGCTACCGCTGGAGTTGTTGGAGTCCCTGCGGTACGAGGACACCCCCTTGGCACCTGCTGGCAACACGGACAAAATGACATGTCGTGAGGGTGGCGGGGCGGGGCGAGGCGGGGCGGGGCGCGCTCTTCAGAGGGCTGGGCAGCAGAAGGACAGAGCGGAAAGACCAGACCATGACCATCCACCACACCAACACACTACCACACCACCGGGACACACCAGGAGAGGGAGAGTCTTGTTGAGACGAGCTGAGCAGAGCCGACGAGAGGCAGCCACAGAGAGGACGAAAGTCTTTCAACAAGCCACCAAACCATCACCGAGGGCCCCGAGCCCGAGCCAGGGTGGGGCGGGACGGGGTAGCGGGGCGGGGTGTCTAGCTACTGAACGTGATGGTTCTCCCACCTGAGGGCGAGGCCCTGGGCGAGGCCGAGGCCCTGTCTGTCCTGAAGGGGGAGCGCGGGGGCGGCGTAGCCGCGCTCGAGCGGAACGAGTTGCTGTAGTCGATGACGCGCTCGCGCTGCTCGGGGCGTGGCTCCTCCTCTGGGTGCAGGGTCTTAAACAGCTCGGGTGCGCGGTCCAGCAGACCACGCATGAAGGCCTTCTTCTTGGGGTCCTGGTTGGCGTTCACGCCGTTGAGGTGGCTGGTGCTGGAAAACAGCCGGCGCTCACGCCTGGCAGCCGGCTTTGTGTACAGGTCCTCGACGTGGCTGTTCTCTTTGTCGACGAGGTCCGTGAGGTCGCGGGTGCTGCGGCTGATGCTGGCAAGGATGCTGGGGCTCTTGAGCGGTGGCGGGCTCTCCTCCAGGCGGTGCAGGTGCGAACTGGACCGGTAAGCCGTGGGCGCGGCCTGCACGTTGAAGCTCTTGCTTCTCGTCAGCGAGGTGCGGTACGTGCGCGCGGGCTTGGCGGGCCCCTCCCAGGACACGCCGCCGTTGCGCGTCGGCGAAGTGACCGACTCCCTACCCGAGTCCCTGTCGCGGCCCTGGTTGACGAACGATACATTGATGAGGCTGCCCGTATGCGGTGACGACGCCAGTGGCGACGTCGGCGAGGAGCGCTCCCGGGTGAAGCGGTGCTCCCAGACCTGCGGCGGCGACGACCTCGCCGAGGAGCCCGTCCGCTCGGCGTTGCTCTTGGTCACGTACACCTGGAACAGACAACCGTGTTAGGGAGGCAGCTCACTGGGAAGCTTTGAGCGGCACACCCCGGCAGCGGCACCGCGTCGGAGCGCCCCGAGCGCCCGCAGACGCGGCGATACCGTCCCGCAAGACACCGGGGCGCGGCGGGGCCGCATACGCCGCAGGCGGTCGACTGAGACCGATGAGGAGGAGGAGGGAGTAGGAGTATAAAGGCGGCAGAATAAGGATGCAATGAGCTGGACTTGCGAGGCGTTTCCTCCAGCCAAAAACACGTATTTTCGGTGACCGCGGGCTGCAGGCTGGGGCCCGACTGGGCAGCGCACCCGCCCAAACCCCAAACCCCACCCCGCTCCGCCGTCGCGCACTTTCTTCTTAGCGGAAGATCGCCAAGTGTTCGGCTCGGAATGCCGTGGATGTGGCGGATTGGTTGGCGGCGGCGGGGCGTGGCGGGACGGGGAGATGGCGGCCCGGTTATAAAATTTGCATACACCGCCCACCGCGCCGCGCGTCGCGTCTCGGCCGCTAGCTGGGTGCGGGGGTGGCGGGGCGGGGCGGGGTGGGGAAAGGAGGGTTACTGACTCGTCGATCGCTCGCGTACGTCATCCCAGTCTCCTCCACCTCGTCCACGCCCGCGCGCCCCCCGCGGCGGCTGGCCCACTCGCGGGTACCTCATCGCCAGACCCACCTGTTTCTTGGCGCGCGCCGTCGAGTCGTCGCGGAGCTTCCTGGGCAGCGTCTGCGAGCCGCCGCGCGGGCCGTAGTCCACGCGCCGCCCGGAGCCGCCGTTCAGCAGCGTGTTGTGCTGCGTAGTGCCGCCTGTGGTGCCCGTCAGCCTGGAGGTGGACTTGCTCAGGCGGCCCAGGCTGCAACAGACCAGACCGTTAGAAAACAAAACAAAGACAAAACAACAATGTGATACTGTTAAATTAAAGACTAAAGGCGACAATTTTGAACTTTTGCTAAAATCGAGGCGAAAATGAAAGGGTCTTTTCCGTACAGTCTCATACGCGTAAAATGATCCTTGAAACAGCTGAAGGTACGCAACAGCTGAAGTTACGCGACAGCTGCTCGCAGCTGCTGAGATTTGACTGATAGTGACCATTCGCACCCAACCCACATGCACGAGTACCATTGGATTCGATGTTGTTTGTTGTATAGTGTGGACGCGGCCTGAATGAACACGGCCACAATTTCAGTTCTCTCCCCTCCCTGTGTTAGTTTGTGATACGCTCCCTAACGAGGTCAAATGGCGCCGAGCCGAGCCGATCTGGATCGGTGATCACAGGCGGCACGTGTCATTACGGCAGACAATAACGGCGGGGTTAAACGGCGGCGGCAGTGACAACAACGTGACGATACTCGCGAGCGGCGGCGCAGGCCCAGGCGAGCTCTATGATGATGTGGGGGGGGGGGGGGGTCCAGACCAGCATCACCATCCATGGCCGAATCCCATTTCGTTGCGACATTATCCTCGATATATCGAGTCGCTTATTTTTTCCTAACGATAGGCCTGCGAGAGGGCACACACACACAGTATCCCCCGTTTGCTCCTCCCACTCCCACCTCGCCTTTTGTTCAGCTTCTCCGCAGGTCGCAGTGGCCTGGTGGGGCGAGGGGCACGGCGAGGGGCGAGGGTCGTTGCGGTAACGATGTAAGTAGGTCGAAATGACGACCCACGCGACGACGACGACGGCCAGCTAATAGCCTGGACACACTGCGAGCTGCGGAAGCCGTGCCGCCCCTCCGCCCTCGACATGACCCGCGAGGGCCCGGGTTCAAACCGCGACAGAGGAAGAGTTGATTATTCATTAAAGGTGTTGCCACCCTGGAGGCGCGGGTCCCGTAGGCCTCGTCCCCACACTCTGCCCGGGCCGTTCTGTTTGCAAATGTACGGCTCCTGTTTGCTGCCCTCCTCGCTGTTCCTCCCCCCCCCCCATTCCATTCTCTTCGTCTGAATCATTGGCCGTTTCGTCCGTCCACAAGCCCCACCAAAAACCACAAGACTGACTTTGAAAAAGAAACGAGGAACACGGTGTGCTTTTATTCACTCCAACAAAGAGCCTTAAAAATATATTCGCGCAAATAATTTATTTCGAGCGTGCTTTTGATAACCGGCTGAGCGGTCAGCCCACGGACGTCGCTGACGTGCGAAACGCCCGGGTAGGCAGTAGGGCACATTGAAAAACACCTTTTTTCGATTTTGATATCGGCTCGGGTGGATAAATGTTCTATCCCATAACACTATTAACGGTGTGAAATATTATTTCGATCGGATAAAATCTTCAGCCTCCACAGCGGCCTCAAAGTTTAGCATGTAGCTCTTATGGGAAAAAAGCCCCAAAACTGATTTTTTTTAAAAATGAGGGTTCCTGTTGAAAATTTCGCTGTTTTAATTAGTAGAAATGCAATCTACGCGTAAAAACGCTTCTGGAGATGTGCCACTCGTGGCCTTTCATTTCATATGTTCCCAGCTTGTATGGCCAAAAATTGCAATTTTGACGCAAATTCAGCCTTTTTGACAGCACATTGGTCATAAAGGATGGGTGCTCATATGACAAGTGGCACGTCTCCGGAAGCGTTTTTACGCGTAGATTGCATTTCTACTAATTAAAACAGCGAAATTTTCAACAGGAACCCTCATTTTTAAAAAATCAGTTTTGGGGCTTTTTTCCCATAAGAGCTCCATGCTAAACTTTGAGGCCGCTGTGGAGGCTGAAGATTCAATCCGATCGAAATGAGATTTTACACCGTTAATAGTGTTATGGGATAGAACATTTATCCACCCGAGCCGATATCAAAATCGAAAAAAGGTGTTTTGCAATGTGCCCTAGTAGGCAGGCAGGTCCTCGAACTGGGCGGGCCTGTGGAGACAAGTAATGGTCTGCTTTGACACTTCACGACAGCGGCGCCCGCCCCGCCACGACACGACGGCCTGGCTGTGTCTGTATATCCGCCACTTTTCCGCGCGGCAGTGCCGTGCCATTTCCTCGGCAGTGCCGCCTCGCCCACCTGATGGTCGCGGCAGCGGCGGAGTGGCGGCGGCGCCCCGCTCCCCGCGGGAGTTCCTCTGCCCCCCCCCCTCTCCTCTTTGCTGGCCCCGAGCGCCACCAGCTGCTCCACCAGCGCGCCCAGATCAGACCCTCGCTCCCGTGCGGCTCGAGCGTCAAAGAGACTCGAGTGAACCATTTTGCCAACGCCGCCGCCGGGATCGCATGCGGCGGGAGCGCCACGCCACCCGCCCCGCCGCCCCGCCCTGCCAACCGAGAAGGCCAAGGACATGGTCACGCCCCGCCGC
>NW_026267234.1:394290-398908 GCF_000697945.3 Frankliniella occidentalis
GGGTGGGTAATCAGGGTGGAGTGAGTCGGTCGCTGATCAGATCCGCGCGATGAGACGGACCAGAGCACCTGATTGCGGCCCGATTGTTGGCCGCCCCGCTTTCACAACTCTTATCAGGGTGTTGCCAAAACGGCGGCGGCGCGCGTACCGTCGTGTCGGTGCACGCCGGGCCGGCGCGGCGCGGCCCCGACCAGGAAACGACCACCGCGGCCCCGTAGCGCGGAGGAAGAAAGGAAGTAAGCGCGAGAGATCTCCTTCCGAGATTATAGATTTCATATTTTGCGCGGCTCCCGAAATCCAGTTCTCCTACGGCGCGGCGGTGCCATTCCCGATGAAACGAGCGCTCCATCGCCCGCCGAGCGTTAGCGCGTGGGGTGGGACTCCGCGGCACTGCCAGAAATAAAACAAGTGCGGCCGCTCGCGGCAGTACAAATGTAGGGAGGCGGAGAAAATGGCAGGGTAGGCGACGACGGCAGCCCGGGTGGCGCCTTGGCCGCCTTGGCCTGGCCGTCCCGACCAGCCCGACGCGGACGGATGTCAACATTTGGAGGCTCTCCGTGTTTGACTTTTTCCGCCACTTAGCACGGCCGCGTCTCCCAGCCCGCCAGAGTACGTGCGTCATGTGCGGCTCTGCTGGCAAAGTGTGGGTACGCCTATAGCCGGGATAGCGAAAATACATTCCACGAGCCGGTGGGACTGTTATCCGGGGCTCGGCCAGGACCGTCCTCGCTCTGCCCACGCCCGCCCCGGCTCCCAGGGCGGTGACGCAGTGCGAGGCAGGTGGTGACGTGCGACCCGGTGTGACGCGGAGGAGGAGGAGGTGGTGGTGCTGCGGCCGCGCTGGTGCAGTTATCGGGGGATGGACGGCTCGCGGGTCTGTGACGGGTCTGTGACGGGTCTGTGACGGGCCAGTGACGGCCCGGTGACGGGCGTGGCTGGCGGGGCCTGGTTAGCAGGCCGCGCACGTAGGTAATTCCCTACTGCACTAGCCGGTGCGGTAAGGAGGTCACTCTGCCGCGCGACGGGACATCTTTCATAATAAGTCGCATCAGGACGACGTCGTTGCGTGGGCCGGCCCCTCCCCGCCTGCCCCGCCCAACAGGCTCGACTTGGCTGGGGTCAGCCGCCGGGTCAGGGCTTGCTGCTCAGGGGGTTGGCGTCCCCTCGAGCCTCGTCTCAAACCGTTCTCCCGGCCGCCGGCGCGGGGGAGGGCCAGGAGGCCCGGGGCGGGGACAGCGGCTCGCGCTCGCCGTATTATATTTGTCGCTTTTTATCCTGCTCTGCAAAACTCCCGCGCGGCTCAAGCCCGGCTCGCCAACGCCCACGACACGGCTGCCGCGCCGACCCGGCACACGCACCTAACCGTAGCGTGGCGGGGCGTGGCGGGGCAGGGCAGGGTGTGGCGGGCGGGGAGTGATTCACCACAGAGGTCACGCAGGGGGTCGTGTACTCACCTGGAGTGGCGCTCCTCCTCGGACTGGGACCCCCTCCTGGTGTGGCCGTCGCGCTGCTTCCGGCGGGCCGGCACCACGCCGTCGTACTCCCGCTCGCGGCCGTAGATGGAGCCGCCGAAGGGGTCCTCGCCCAGGTAGTACTTCCTGGTGGTGATGGCGTCCACCGTGTCGCGGCCGTCGCCGTTGAGGTCGCCGTTGCGGTGCGGCTGCGAGCGCGACTGGGAGCGCTTGAGGCCGCTGCGCGCGCCCGACTGGCGGGGCGGCGCCACAGGGGCGATCTCCTCGGGGGAGTCGTCGGTGCCGTCGTTGGGGGAGGAGCCGTCGCCATCCTGGGCCGAGCGCCGGCCGCTCTTGCTGCGCTTGCTGCGGCTCATGCCGAGCAGCGAGCCCTCCGCGGCGCGGTACGTGGGGCTGGGGGAGCGCGACCGCGACGACCCTCCTCGCGACTTGTTGCTCAGCTTCCTGGACGCCTTGTTCTTCCGTTCCGAGCTGCCGGACCGGAATTTGCCGACCAGCTTCCGGAAGGAGTCGCCGATGATCTGGGACGCGCTCTGCTGGTGAGCCTTCACCGTCGTGACGGGCCCCGGTGGCGGCGTGGGCGTCGACGGGTGGCGCGACGACGACGAGTACGCCGACGGCGGCGGGATGTCGGCCGCGAAGCGCGTCCGCTGGTACAGCTTCTTGTTGGCCGGCATGGGCGGCGGGCTGGGCGACGGCGACGCGCCGCGGTGGTGGTTGCTGTACTCGGGCGAGGACGGCGGCCAGTCGCGGAACGAGTCCTTCTTCCTCAGCGCGCTACCGGAGCTCCGGTAGCCCACCTCGTCCTCCTGCAACAGGGCGAGCGCCGAGGTGAACACGGTGGCACCCGAGTCGGCCGGGCCAGACCTGGCCAAGCCAGGCCGCCGGATGAAACCCAACACCGGGTGTCGTGGGAGTGAGGCACCGCGAGGGCAGCCACGGCTCCACCCGCCAGCTGGAGCTCCACGCAAATGGACATCGGGGTGCTCTAGCTTCGCTTTCGCGGAAATCGCACACTCACACACATGCAGACATGCACACCAGTCATTAGTCACCCCAGTCGCCCATTCGTTGTACGGGAGAAAAACGCTCGCACTGGCCAGCATTTAGACCGGAACTCACTCACCTCCCTCTCACTCACACACTTTCAAGACATTCGTGGAAACTTGCCTATCACACTTCAAAACACCGCCTGTCAGAGAGCGAGCAAATCTCTCCCGTTCTGGTAGCCAGAAAAGTCCATTCTTGGCGCAAGAACATGCGCTTAGCGTAATCCGAAATTTACCTTGTACTACGGTGAAAAAAACATGTGATGAGTAAATGTTTTTCAGGCTTCAAGCTCAATTTTTTGCGCCAAGAACACCCTGTTGTTTTTCGTGGTTCCTTACCGGTATCCTCTCGAGGGCGGGCATGTCGGCGGAGAGGTAATCCTATAATCACAGTCACTCGGCGGGAGCACCCGTCACCCGGGCGGCATGATGGTGTCCGGGCGCGGGCGGGGCGGGGCGTGACGGGGGCGCGGCGGAGGCGCCCCGCGGCGCGACGGCGAGCTACACGGTGCTTTACTACATGATCGGGCCGACGGGCCGACGCGAGACTAGAACGGCGATCGGGGGACTAATCACGAGTACGGCGGCGATCGCGAAGCACCCAGAGCGCGCGGGGTGCGTGTGAGTGTGAGTGCGGGTGGGCGTGTGTGTGTGTGTGTGTGTGTATGTGTGTGTGCGGTGGCGAGCGGTCGCGGCGAGGGTCGGGGGCTGACTGGCCCCGCGCGGCTCGGTGAGCCCGCCGCGGCTCAGTGCGGCGGCGGCGCCGCGCCAAAGAAGAGGGGGCTGGCGGAGGGGGTCAGTCCAGGGTTTCGCTAGCCTCCTCCCACTCGCGCCGAGCCTTCTTGGGGGGCTCCCTCGCCAGGCCGGGGCGCGGCGGGGCGTGGTGGTGCGGCGGTGCTCTCGCCGGCCAGGGCGTCCTACTGGCTGCTGCTGCCGCCGCTCGGGACGCCGCCACTGCCGCTGCAGCAGGTCATGCACGGCGACAAGGTCCCCCGCAGCAGCCGCGAGAGGACAGTGTCGCAGCAGTGTGTTTGCCCGCGTGTTCTTGTCACTCGCGACCACTCATCTACACAATGGATCCTCAGTCCAGTCGCGGTTCGGGTCCTCGTCACCCCAAACTTAACCCGGTGCTAAGGAAGCAGCACGGCTCGGTGTCCCTGCGTATCCAGAAAGTACGTCCGGCATTCACCGTTTTACGAACCGGCCCGCTTTAGCCCATACAAGTTCTTATGGCGCCTGTCAAGTAGGCAACATCATACCTGCAGTGCATGAATGTACTGCGTGGTGGCCTACCCCCAACCTCACAGGCGCCATGCTCCTAAAATTTACCGAACAAATCTAAGAAAAACAAAACAAACGGACGTACTTTTCGGACGATCCCTTATGGGCGCCACTCCCAGAAGCGCTCGCCGTGTCGGATTATTTTCAGCAGCCGGCCCCGCCCGCCCGGTGACAAAACGTCCGCTCTAATGTGTCCCGATTGTTGCATCACGGGGAGGAAATGATTCCGCCGAGAGTAATACTGCCTCTGCTGGAGACTCCGGAGGGAGACGTGTGTTCTCGCGCGTGTAGGTCTCCGGTCTCCGTCTCCTGGATTGCCTTCTTTCCCCCTCCCTCCCCCATCTCCCTCACACAGACACTCGCAGACTCACGCCCACTTCTCAACAAACGACTCGACGCGAGCTACCGCCGCGATGGGCTCTCCGGAGCACTGCGGAAGTGACTCTATAAAAAAGAGTCGGGGCGGGGTGGGGCGCGCGACGGCTCGGCTCCGCTGCTCCCTGTCGGGTAGGCAGCCCATTCGACTCCGCGGGAGGTGCTGCTCCAGCCGGCCCCAGCTGTGCTCCAGCAGAGTCTCCAGCAGCAGCGAGGGGCCCTGACCTTGACTCGCACTCCAGAAAGGACGCCCGGGCTCCGGGCTTCCATACCATATGGCGTCTGGTCTGGTACTTACTAGAGGGCAGGTGTCTCTTGAAAGTAGGCCTCTCTCTCTCTCTCTCTTTCTCTTTCTCTTTCTCTTTCTCTTTCTCTTTCTCTTTCTCTTTCTCTTTCTCTTTCTCTTTCTCTTTCTCTTTCTCTTTCTCTTTCTCTTTCTCT
>NW_026267234.1:407378-408846 GCF_000697945.3 Frankliniella occidentalis
GCCCCCCGCGCGATGAGAGAAAAAGAAACCCATCAAAACAATAAAGGCGCCGGTGCGCTACTTCTTGTCCGCCCGCCCGGCCCGCCCCGGCCCGCCGCGGCCGGTATTTACTTTCGCGAGCCAGAGGCAGCCTCCTTATTAGTTCAAGGTTATGGGCGCGCCTCACGCGCGTCCCGCGCCCGCCGCCCGCCCGCCGCATGGGAAGCGAAAGTGAACCGTAACAGCTGTCAATAACATTATTTTTTTTTGTCGTCCCTTTCTTTCGCCGCCCGCGAGTGAAGGCGAGTCGTCATTGTGCGTTGCCGCCGGCCTGGTTGATCGGTCGGTCGGCCTGCGAAATCATTAACCACCTAAAGCACCTACTGCGCTTGTCAAAGTGAACGATACCGTCGACAATACACTGAAAAAACAAAGATGCTAACTCGTACCTTTAAAAGGCGCTAAGGGTTTAAAACTGCCACACGTACTAATTTGTAGCACCACATGGGCTGTTTATTACCCTGTTTAGTGTCTTTGTGAGGAACTACTGAAAATGCCTTTAGTGCCCCAGAAAAGGCACGACTTTGTTTGACAAGTGTTTCCTACTCGTAAATTTACAAAATTGAATCGTTGTGATTTTTATTTAAAAAGCATTAGGTACTTTTGGGACAGGCCATTCTTACTTGTCAATCAATTCCAAGTCGACAAAAAGTGCTTGTAAATTTACAAATCTAAATTGTAAATTTACGACACACATAATTTCCCGTAAACCTACGACTTTATTTCACAGTGCGAACCCTCCGAGCATTAGCAGCACCAAGCGGACGTCACAAACTATACCTGAAAGGCGACCGAGACATGGTCGTCGATAACTGGGGGTGTATCGATCCCGTTCAGTCGGGATACTTTCCCGATAACAAACGGACAAGAAAAGTGGGGGGACATGCAGTAGGCGCCCAGCAGTAGTAGAGCGGCCTGGCCAGTGAGACTCATTACAGCCGGGGTCCAGTTAGGCCCGAGGCCTGCAAACGGGTCGGCCGGCCGGTCGGTAGTGGGATCAGAGTGGGATAAGAGCCTGGACGCTCCAATAAGAAGAGGACGGGGGGGGGGGGGTCATATGGGTACAAAGATGCATTACGGTGCAGCCATAGTGCAGCCGAACAACAACAACAGGCACCCATCACTGCCCAGTGCCCATCGAACACTCCGTCCCCGCCGATCCCAGCCGGTCGGGGCGCGGCCTCGACGGGCACAACATTTGGCAGAGCAGGAACACACACAACGTGCGCGCCGCACTGCGCGAGGTCGCACCACCCACCCACTCGGCACCGGCAGGCAGGCGGCCAGGGCGGCGGCGGGAGTGAATCGCCGACGCCAAAACCAACGCCTCCAAAAAATGACCGACCGAACGCGCCGGCGTCGTCTTTAACGAAAAGTCATAGCACTTCGAGGAGGAGGGTGTGGAGGAGGAGGAAGAGAGGGAGGGGGG
>NW_026267234.1:413930-415889 GCF_000697945.3 Frankliniella occidentalis
CCCCGCCACGCACCCGCCCCCTTGGGAAACGGCCTGCATTCAGCGCGTTCGTCCGCTCCACCACCTAATCCCGCGTGAGCACCACTCCTCCTCCTCCTGCTCCTCTTGGGAATGAAACGGAAAAAAGGGGCTTCCCTGGACTCGGCGGCCACACAATCCCAATACGGTAAACGGCGCCCCGCGGCGTCCGCCACAAACTGTGCTGTCCGCGGGCCGCAAGGCGCGCGGGGGGCGATGTCAGTCGGAGGTGGACAGGGCAGCAGGGGCTTCCGCCGGCCCAGTCGCCGCCCCCTGCTCCGCCCCGGGCACGCCGGAGTCCCAGCACGCTCCAATATACTGATTTAAAACAGTTATTGTCGCTACATAATTTCTTCCCCGTCCTCCGTTTTTGCCAACAAGACACATTTCGTGTTTTTATCCACCTCGTCTCTCCCGATGAATCAGTGCAGAGGAGAGAAAATGGGAGGGAGGGAGGGAGGGAGGGAGGGAGGGAGAGACAGAGAGAGAGAGACAGAGAGAGAGAGAGAGAGAGAGAGAGAGAGAGAGACTGATCCATCTGGCATGCAGTAGTGGCTCGGGGCGCTGCCTGCCCCAGGGTGAGGAGGAGGGAGGGAGAGGGAGACGCGCTGCGTGCGTGGGAGCTGGACAGAGCACCGCGAGGCGCAGGGCGGGGCGGGGCGGGGCGATGCGGCGGCGTCGCGCGGTCCTACACGGTCACGGCCCGGACGAGCGAGAGCGACCATGAGTGATCGGCAGCCGTGCAGCCCATCACTCCTCCAGCAGCCCCCGGTCGCCGCACCTCACATCAGCGAAAAATGCATCATGGACACAAAAAATAAAAGTAAAATAATAAAACCTGACGGCGTACTCTTTGTTCCTCGGTACCCACAGGCAGCTGCTCAGCCCACACCGCCCGGCGAGGTACATAGTTGGCGCCAACAAGCAGCGACCAACGCTCGTCCTCTCCGTGCTGATCATCTCAAAAAGTCGCTCCATCAATAGGGGCGGGACCAGAAACTAAGAGGGGCGGGTGGGGATGGGGAGGAGGGAGAGGTATGAGGCAAGGCAAGCCCGGGCGTCTTGTCTGCCGTACTCTGCTCGCTGGAGGGTCTCACCTCACGTACGCGGCAGGACACTCAGCGCCGCCCGGTGCAGTCACCGCACCGCACGCACGTCAACAACTGAACAGGGCTCGCCCGCCTCGCCCCTCGCCAGCCTCATCGGCACAGACTGGAGCCTGCTGGGGCCGCCGCCACCCCCGGGGACCACTCTGCGGCCGTGACGCTGCCGAACGGCCGCACAATAAGAAGGCGCGAGTGAGTATGGGGGAAATAGGCGGTCATTACGGCAACACGAGCAAACGCCTGGTGCCGCTGCTGCTGCTGGACCAATCGCTCGCAGCAATGTATAACGGCCGAACAAAAGGCTGCCCCTGTGATAAAGCGTTGGGTAAGGTCACTCAAGTTCAGCGGAGCAATAAATAATGAGCTCAACAGTCGCCGGGCGCCCGCGCGGCGCCGGCCGCTGTCAGCAGGTGCTTTTGCGGTGCATTTCTCTCGGAGAGGCTTGCCCCGCGTACGCTCTCCCTTATTTTCTTACCGCGCGGATGCTCGTAGTTTTTTGTATATCTTTTTTTTCAACATAAAATGAAAAAAGATATAGATTGATTAGCATCAAGAATGTGCCAGCTCGGGCTACCGCACGCACACACACACAGACACGCCGACTCCTCCGCTAAAAGTATCTGCCCGTCACAAAATGTAACGCGGGCGATTTCTATCGCGATGCGAGCCAGACAGGTCTGGAGCCCGCCTGCCTGGACCGGAGCCGATGATGATGAGCAGGAGGGGGCTCCCGGGCGTGACTGACGGGTGGGCCCGAGGGTGGGCCCGAGGGTGGGCCCGAGGGTGGGCCCGAGGGTGGGCCCGAGGGTGGGCCCGAGGGTGGGCCCGAGGGTGG
>NW_026267234.1:417289-423236 GCF_000697945.3 Frankliniella occidentalis
GGGATAGGGAGAGTTAGAGATGAGAGGGGGGGGGGCAGATGGACAGTGACCGCTGGACAAGAGGGCTTAGAACTTAAAACCCTACTGGACTAAAACATATTAGAAAAACATAGAAGAAAACCGTAGTCTGCGACACTGAATTTACCTTATTCACAGTCTAGATAGATATATGTATCCTGCTTGTCTCCTTGCGCGCACCACTTGTTCTTGTACTGTCACTCAATCACTCACACTCGGTCGCGCTCACTAACGCACCCGCGGGGCGTCACTCGCCGCTCCGCACTCACTCATGGCCACACGCGTTCTCGCGCTCCCGTCCCGCGGCAGCACCGGCAGCAGCCCCACGTCGTCGCCCGGAGCCTGCTGGGCCCTAACTGTTCCCCACGCCGGCATCGCGCCCGCCCGCCCCCCTCCCGTGCCCAGCCCCTGCCCCCTCTCCCCAGCCGCGCTGCCCCTACCCGGCACCGGCCCTCCGCTTCACCCTTTTATTTTATTTATTATTGTTTATCTCATTCCGCGAAAATTCAAAGAGGCAGTGTTGTTCAACCTTGATGTCACCTCTAAAGGTCCATCGGTATACGGTTGTGCAATTAAGAGAAGAAGAAGAAGAACAAGAAAACGGCCGGTAGTGGTATTTTGCGCATGACCAATGCGGCATGAAACGAGTGCATGTCATCCTGGACCAAAATCATATATTTAACCGGAATCAAAACGCACCTCCCTCCCTCCCTCCCTCCCTCCCTCCCGCTCTTCTCGACCCGCAAAGGGAAGAAAAGAACGATTGATTCCATTTCTCAAAATTAACTCTTAGCGCGTGTGGCGTAAAAGACTATTTACGTCCCGCCCCGTAGTATATTAAAGCAAATTTACTGCGTTTTGCAGTGCAGTGCGACAGCCACAGGGCGGGGCGCGACTGGAGTAGGAAACGGAATGATTCACACTGCTGCGTCCGGGAGGCCCTCCGCCGCGCCCCTCACTCGCGCGCGAGCAGGGCGAGGGGCGAACCGATAGGTCGAACGCAGCCCCGCGAGGTATCGAAAGGGGAGGGGCGCATCGCGGTGTATCTCTCGCAAACATGGTTGCCAACCTCAAGATGTTTTGCAGCACACTGGTAAAAATAATAACGCGCCAGGTGGTGGACGAGGAGGCCCAGTCCGGCCGGCGCAGCGGAGACCTCGACGCACGGTGGCACGAGAGTCGCGCGTGCAGCAACACGAGTGCGCGAGTGAGCTCGACACGGGCCGCGCTCAGAGCTGCTGGCTGCGGGCGCTGAGGTGCGGGGGTGGCGGAGGGTGCTCCGAATAAAAAGGCTGTTCTTGATTGAAGGCCTTAAGTTTTTGAGAACAACTTCCTCAAGCTAAGAAAAGTTACTAGTTTGGAGTGTGAATAAGTGTAATGTAAGATCATTAGTCTTCATAGTTTAAGGCAAATCCCTAAATCAAGAACGTGGTTTTTTGTTGGGTGCTGATGCAACTAAAGAAGCGAAAACAAGAAACCCCGCTGCCGGATGTGCAGTGCGGGAATATGGGGGAGCAAGAGCGCGAGCAGAGAGGCCAGAGTGTGACGAGGAGGCGACCACGCCGTCGTACTCCACGGGGGGTGAGCACGGCGGCCGGAGGGCATCGGAGGGCACCGGAGGGAGGGGGGAGGGGGGGGGCTCCCCAAACCTGCTGAGCGTTGAGCCGGTCAGCAGACCAGGCCCGGGCCTGGCCCGCCTGCAGCGCAAAAACTCTCGCCTTCGATATGCGGGCGAGATTCACTCATCGACCTATTTGTTTTGGAATGCCGCGTTGTGGTGGGGACCAGAGTGCTGCTCGCCCCGGGGCAGAGCGACCGGGCTTATTAGCTCGCCGACAACCTTCGGGCGCGCTTAAAAGCAAAAGCGGATTTGGTAAACAATGCGGCTAGAAAACTCAGGTACTCTGAAAATCCATAACAGTAAGTAAACAGTGCGGGGCAAAATGTCACACACACGTGTCCGTCGGTTGCAACAGTCGCAACGTTGACCGAAAGAATTTTCAGATTACAAAAGAAAACTTTTTGAAAAAGAGCAAACAAAAAAACTCATACAAATAAATCAAAGATAAGATATCACAGAAACGTTCTCGCCCCTTTCCGCCGCGGGTTCGACGACCCGCGGTCTATTCGGCGGAGTGCGCCGCGCGGCGGCGGCGGCTCGTATTTCCCTCCACTCTCGCTGACCCTGAGAGTGATAGGGCGGGACGACGCGCGCCTCTCCGGCTGCGCTGTGATTGGTCGCTGATAACGCGGGCGGGCTCATCCGATTGGCCGCTGATAAGGCGGGCGGGCAAACGCATTCGATGGGTCGCTGATAGCGGCGCGCGGCGCGGCCCGGGAGCAGTGAAGGTGATCCCGCGGGCGCAGGCGCAGGCGCACCCCGCCGCCCCGGACCATCCGCGTCGTAAAGAAGCTCTCGGGTTTCACGCGCAGAGCGGAGCGGAGCAGGCGCGGCGCTTCCCGCGAGCCGGCCACAAAACGGTGATTGGGCATAAATCGTGATGACGACGCGGCAGTGGCGGCAAAAGTTTGAACCACGCCGCTCGACCGGCGACGCGACCGGGAAGACAAAAGAGCGTCGAGATAATGAAGGAGAAGGTCTGCTGGCTGCAAAGAGCTCCGCCCGTAAGCCGTAAGCCCTTCGCGGAGAGCGCTCCCTGCCGAGGTCAGCATGCGCGCGGTGTGTGGCGAGGCAGCCGGGAGCACGGGCGTCGCGAGCACGACCAATCAGAAATCAGTCCGACTGCGCAGCGCCAATCGGCATCGGCAATCACTGTAATTAAAGCGGGGCAGGAGTGTAACGCGATAGCCGGACATTACAGCAGATAAACAAAAAACAGAGGTCAGCATTAGCATGTGGAAGTGCAGGGTACTGTAGCAGCGCGACGCCGAGGGAGGAGACGAGAGACAGGCTGGGGACTAGTGTGTGTGTGTATTTGTGTGTTTTTTTTAAAGGACAGTCTCTTTTTTTGAGATATAAAAAAATCATGATTTGTCAATCATAAAGATGCGATGAAAAGATTTACGAGTCGCGGTCGGGGGGACTGTCGTGTTTGGTGGGCAGCGGGCCAGGGCGGGACGATTAAGGAACAGTAAAGGACCACTCACGACGCTCAACGACACCTTTATGGCGCCCGGCCCGGAGCCGGCGCCCCGGCGCCGCGGACAAAGTAGCTGCAGCAGCGCTTCGGGAGGAGAGGAAAAATATAATCTGCGTCGGGGTCGGCGCGGCGTGGCTTCTGCTGCGCGGAGAATCGATGAGCAAACAAGAGAAAGTAGAAGATAAACAATGCGTTTCCGTGGATAAATCCCAAGCCCGCGTCGGGTCCGGTAAAACACCACCACCGGCAGCTCGGCACGGCCCGCGTGGTGGTGGCCCCCTGACCGCCGGGGCGCCGCCACCGCGCCGGGGCCCGGGGCGCTCCCGGGGCTCCCACGCCGAGCAGCCCGGATGCGTCCAAAAGTACACTCCACCCGCACACACACACAAAATATATTTGGGTCGACACAATGCGCATCAGCAGCAGATCCCCACATGAACCACGCAAGAGACGAACAAAGTGTTTTGACGAAGCGCCGCGCAAAGTAGTGTCGTGTAGAAGCCGAAGGCCCCCCCTCGGTGTGTCCCTCTCCCACCGGCCATTCAAAGGGGCCGACACTGTCTGCGCCGCGCCGTAAAAGTCGGGCCGCGGAATTAACTGCGGGTGGGGCACAAACAGTGGCGCAAGGGGCGCGGCGGGCGCCACGGAGGCAGCGGCGGGCGCAAAAGCAGGCACACAAAAAAATTCCACTCAAAGTTTTCCTTTTATTTTATTTTTAAATGCCCAAGAATTGGTATGGACCTGCAGGAAAAGAGAGGAGGGAGGAGCTGCAGTGGAAAAAAGGCACCACCTTCGGTGTGCATCGCGGACGGTTTTCAAGCTCGTAAAAACTTTTACTGCGGCAGCACAGGCCTTTTGACACTGGACAGTGCCATTCCCACTGCGCCCTGGACGCAAAACCTCGCAGCTTATCTCCGAGGAGTCGCAGTCGCAGAGTGCATAGGAGGGAGAGAGATGGGGCATCGACCCGCGAGGTCTCCCTACCGCCAGCGCTGGGGGGCGGTCCCCTTCTCCAGGGCGGACGCGTCCTCCAGCAGCCCCCCCCCCTCCCCTCGCTGTACTAACACTACTACCACTCTTCGATTATTCTTCCTCTCGCTCGCATTGCCCTCTCCTAGCCGACCATTTCCGTCGCGGTGACGATAGACCCCTAATGCACTTTGGTAAAGTGTCTCCATCGTATCTACGAATGCGTGACGGGCGGGAATTGGGCCCCTCTACTCCCCCAGGCGTGTTTGCACGCACGTGTGTGCCTCTGCGCGCGCGTGTGTGTGTGTCGCGGGAAATAATTACCGAGCGCTTTCACCTGTGGCGAGTACCTGGAGGTACCTCCTGGAGGTGCCTGTCGGAGCCAGCCAAGGTGAACTCATGTCTCTATTAGCGCCCGTGACATCATCTCCATTAACCACCCTGCCGCCCAACTACACTGTAATTTGGGGGTGTCTCGAATGCATACGCCAAAAGGCGTATGCTCCCGGATCCAAAGCGGCATTTGGCGTATACTTTGGAGACATCTTTTGGCGTATAGATTCTAGATATTTTCGCCCATACTACTCCCACAGCACAGCCCCAGCTTTATGCATGCACGTGGGAGGGTAGGACGTGAGCGTCTTTCAGCCAAATGTCGCTCTGGATCCTATAGCATACGCTCTTTGGCGTATACATTTGAGACATCCCTAATTACAGTAGTGTAGCTGAGCAGCCGCGCCACGCGAGAGGGATACCCTTCAAGAAGAATGGCGCACAAAAAAAAATATTACTAGAGTAAACTCCAGGTCGGTAAGGTGGCGGTGCGCGCCGGAAGCGAGCCATCACCAGGATGACACGAAGCGCTACAGCTGCGCGCCCGACACCGCGCCGGACACGGACTGGGCTGCTCTAGGATTATGAGAAATCGCTGATGCAGCTAATCGCGGTGTGAGACGCGCCGCCGCCGGCCGAGTGGGCAGCGCCGCGCTGCGGCAGGACGGTGGCCGAGGATGCTCTGCTCGGCGTGGGCGAGCTGCTCCACATCCGGGGGGGAGGGGCGCCAGCTCCCGGAGGGGACCGCGCGCCGCGAGGCGACCCAAAGCGGCACAATGACGACAATAAAAACTAAGTACCCGGCGGGTGTTAAATTACAAATAGTGGAGGTGCGGGGACATGGGGGACCAGTTTCACTAATCCGCGCCTCCCCGCAAAACCTTTCCCGCCCGCCGATATATAACTCCTATAGCGACTAGTTTATGTTTTGCCGCAGCAGCAGCCAGTAGACGAGGGAAATATTATGAAAACTCCGCGACGCCGCCGCGCGCGTGGGCCGAGAGGCGAGCGAGCTGATTACGGAGCGGAGCTCATCGCATGTTTTATGCGCGGCGTTCGATCAGCATCCCGCATGAGAGCCGCGCGAGGATGAGAGGGGAAGAGCATGAGTGAGGCGTCTCCGGGCGATTGGAGATTACATGAATGATAAAGGCCGTGAACAAACATGCGATGGGAGGAGAAGAGGGGAGGGGGAGGCCTAAGACGCTTCGGCGTGGCAAAGGTCAAGGTTGTGGGGCGGGGGTATAGCGCCCCAGGACAAGCCCCCTCAATGCGAGTAGTGTGTGTGTGAATGCTTCGAGATCGCTCGTGGGCGGCCGTTTTCAAACTCGCTTTTGGATCGCACGCCGCCGCGTCGCTATGCCGAAGGTTGCAGAGAACGCCCAGTATTCCGCATTATCATCATCATACCAATTGAAACGCGATGTGTGCAAATCGCTTGCGCGGGTGGTGGGGAGGTAGGGCCAGTGGGTATAGGAAATACAAATGGGGGGGGGACAAGAGGAGGGATGTGGAGAGAAGGGGAG
>NW_026267234.1:423921-434677 GCF_000697945.3 Frankliniella occidentalis
GGGGGAGGGGAGAGGACGGGAAATTAAAAGCACACAAAGGGGCACCATGGGTAGTGGACACGCGCAGTACAAGAGCGAGCAAGTGAGTGAGCAAGCGCGAGGGAGAGAGAGGGAGAAGAATGGCCGCGAGGGGACGGTAAAGCACTCGAAGGAACCCATGCTTCAAAATGTGTCGCTGGTAATGGGTTAAGGTGGCGGCGAGAGCGAAGTGATTGTGGTCCGTGCTCGCCCCGGGGCCGGCCGGGGGGCGCGGGTGGCAGCGGCCAGCGCGGTGTCGGAAGTGGACCGAACACGGCGCTGGCGCTGTACTGTATGTGCGCCTCGAGAACGACACCCCTCATGATCCGTGTTGTTGGGTCTCGTTTAAATTCTATACGTGCAACGATAGTAGAGGCGTGCTCGGTTCATCGAATCTGCACCGCATACGGCTACACATACACGATAGTGAAGTGCGCAACAAAGTGAACATTGGGCCAATCCTCCGAAGTAGAAATTAACGTCAAAGTTCATAGCTTGAATGCACCCACACTGATCACTCACCGTGAAAATGGTTCCATTGAACTAATGGTAATTCCCTTTATTCCAACGGAAATTTCCGTTCATATAACGACACAATAGAATGTTTTCGTTACTTCGAAGAGGCCTCCTTTGTTTTAAAGAATGATTCTTTATCCTTTGGCCTCTTTTTTCTTGAGGCATTGGAAAATCATTTGAATCAATAGAAAAATTCCAGTATAACGTCAGACATAAACTCAACGAAACCGTTTTCTGGGTGCTATGAATTTCCTTGAACAAACTTATTTAAAGTTTGGATAAAGTTCATAAAAAAACGTCCAAGTTCGTTAACACGTTCCCTGTGGCGTGACCATTTTGTGGCCACGCTCCCATGCGGCTGGTGTCCTTACCTCATCGGTGATGTCGCCGTGGTGGTGGATGTCCTCCGTCTCGCGGCGCTCCTCCTTCTCCTCGCGCGAGCGCACCTTCTTCTCCTTCACCTCCCGCACCGTGCCGCCCGGGCCCGGCACCGCCACCCAGCCCTCGTCTCCGGACGGGGGATCATCCCCGTGCGTGCGATGCTGCAAAAGAGAAAAGGGGGGCAGAGTTAGACCAATGCTGCACACACAAGCAGAAATCTGTTTCTAAGTGACAAATTCTAGCATCCTTGCTAAAAGCACTTTGTGGCTTGTATAAAAAACAAAATAAAATAAAATTGGTGTTCCTGAAAAGAACGCCCATGTGTGGTATCCGAAATAGGGATACCTTTAGCGTGCAAAATTTTAAGTTTAAAGGAATGCCTCAGAGTAAGAAGGCTACACGGCTAACATGGTGCAGCATGACTGTAGACACGACTATGAGCCCTACGATGTTCGCTACAGCGTGCGCCACACACGGAGTGTCGCATGTGTTTAGCTGCACTATTGTGCGGTCTTGCAGACGTTTTTCACGGGCCACACACACACACACACATTCAGTGCACGCACACACACACATACTCAACAAAAGAACGCCTGTGCGCGGTGCGGCAGTGAGTTAGTTGTTATCACTAACTGTCCTGGCACGCTGCTATCTGCCTACCGAGCCGGCCCGCCCCGCCGCGCCCCGTTGCGTCAGCCAAGCCTTATGTGCCTTATGTAAATGGCTCCCGATCGCGATGACACAGAAACGCAAAACGCAAAGGCGGGTCGGGTCGGGTCGGTCGGCCGGTCGGTTTGTTTGTCGGTGCGTTATGTCTGCCCGCCGGCCACTGGAGGGTGTGGGTGTGGAGAGAGAGAGAGAGAGAGAGAGAGAGAGAGAGAGAGAGAGAGAGAGAGAGAGAGAGAGAGAGAGAGCGAGAGCGAGGGAGGGGAGATGTGTGGGGAAATTATTGAAAGTATTATGAAGGCAGCGGTGAGTCGTGACCGGGGGCTTTGGCAGAACTGACGTGTCGGTTAGTGTGATACGAGGCGTTTTGCAAAGAGTATATATATATAAAATTATCCTCATTAGAATAAGAGGTGGAGCAAATAATGAGGGGGTACGTCTCGGGCTGAACAGTGACAGGAAAAGAGAGGAGAGAAGGCGAACGAAGGGGAGGTGATCCCGCGAGTCTGCTGTCACCTCTGGAGCATTTTCTGCAGTAACGGCAGCCGGACATGTCGTCATAGCGTCGAACACTCTGCGACACACTCACACACCCTCGCGCGCGCGCACACACACGCACACATGTGGGCAGCCACTCGGGTGGAACAGTTCAATTACACGGGTCGCGAGGCTGCTGTCACCTCGAGTGTCTCCCGAGCAGTCGCCTCGACTGTCTCCCGGGCTGTCTCCTCAACTGTCTTCGACTGTCTCCTCCGTCACTACCTCGCGACCGTCTCCCTGCAGTCCTCACCTCGGTGTGCTGGTGCTCCTGTTTCTCCGTGTCCTCGGTGGTGTTGGTGGTGACGATGGGGCCCGAGTCGTCCACCACCTTGCCGTCCTCCAGCACAACATGACGCTTGACGCGCGTCTCGATCTGCTTCGTTGTCGTCAGCTCTGTCTTCTTTTTCGTGATCCATTCCTCTGCAACAAAGAAAGATGCAAAACCGAATGAAATAACGCAGCACTGTTAACTCGTTCCTTTCACGACCTTAACCCGCGATAATTATAATTATGACACTTTTATTATTAGACCCTACAAACATTTCCCACAAGTTAGGGCGGAGAGAATAGATACAACTTCATGGGTGCAGGAGGAAAATCCTTGGCGCTCGCTATCCGCTATCCACAGGACTGGAATTGGCTAAGTCCAGGTAAATCCGCGACAGCGCAGCGCCAAGCTGGTCGCTGCAAGGGTCCACCCCACCTTGCATGCATGCAGCGCCCCGGCCCGGCCCCGCGAGCCCCGAGCTCTATGAGAGCACTAACTATGTCTCTTTCCTGGATATTACACGGTCGTGTGTAGATCTCACAGATGAAAGAGATACGTAATCCACATAAACAACAATGCATCAGGAACACGTTTTTACTCCGACAACAGCCGGGGCAGCTCGGCCAACAGCGGCAACCACTGCTTGCCCCCTGGCTTTTCGAGTATTTCACGATTCTCGGCCGCTGCTACTCCTGTGCGGCCGCGGACTTGCTCCCATTATGAGCCCAGCGAAACCGTTCCGAAAAGCAAAGGCGGGGTGTTCTTACAGCCCTGTTTGCCTTTCCCTTTCAGCTTGTTCCTCGGCACAATGGCACAATGGCACAGCGGTGCGTGTATGACGACTCTACAAGGCATCATAGCGATTAGGCATTACGAATGCATTTTAGATAAGCGACTCGACACGAGAGAAACCCCCGCGGACGACACGCGAGAAAAGAAAGAAATAAAGAGAGCGAGAGAGAGAGAGAAAAGTCCGGGTTTGTTCGAACACCATGCTGCTCCATGCTCTGCTGCCCCGCCCATGAGCATGTCGACACGTTATGCACAGAGAGTGAGCAATGATTGGGAACTGGAAAGAGGCGTACCGGCCACCTCACCCCGCCCTGCGATCAGACAGAACGGAGCGTTGACCCGTGACCAGGTCGGGCACACGCAAGAAGTGTGGCCGCCGGCACCTGCCACCTGCCCGCGCCCGGCCCGGCCCGACCACAAACTAGATACCCTTGTCTCGCCCTCTCTTTATCTCGCTGTCTCTGTCGCTCTTGATCAAACCCTCCGCATCGCTTATGAAAAAAAAATTGTGATTCGCGGTTCGAGGTGCTTAGGGGATCATCCAGAAAGTACGTGCATCATTTGCCGTTGCGTACCTTGCCAAGTACAGTCCACACTGAAAGTAGATTTGCGATGATATTCACACAAAGTCTTGTAATAACTATTGGTTTGCGATACTCATTATTTGTCGATCGTAGGATACGATAACTCGCTATTGCCAATGAAATACGATACATTCAACATGAAGAATATTGTTGCGAAAATTGCGATAACGTACAATCGCAAAACCAGTAAGACAACTTGCGTACTCCCATCGATATTGTTATATTGCAATAAAACATTATATAGCATTTTTTGCAATAATTTTCTATACATAAAATTTGTAGCACTAAATTTGCATTAACGAGCTCTCGCATCCTGAACGCAACGAGTGATAGTAATCGCAAACCAAAAGTAATCGCCAATTTGACGTAGTCAGTACATCGCAATCTCGATCACAGTGAATATGCAAGCGCTGTGAAAGCGCCTGACAGGTAGGCAACATCTTGCTTGGAGCGCATGAGTGTACCGCGGGTTGGCCTATACGGAGTCCCACAGGCGCTGAGCTCCTGTACCTCCTGTACCTAGCTGTATAAATCTGAGACAAATAGACTGGACAATACCTAATGTAGCGCCGTATAACAGCCAGCTTAAAATAAGTTGCGGCGGCGTGTAGGCGTGTACCGATGAACGTGCCCTTATTTTTTTCACAGTCCGGTTGATGAACACGCACAAAAATGTGGGAACTTCTAAACAAGGAGCGGCCGTGCCCCCGCAGCTGAAAGTAAAAGGAGGAGGGGGCAAGAGGGAGGGAAGGTGGGGGGCCGCGCGTCGATACTCCCGGGCCCGGGAGCCTCTAGGCGGCGGCGCGGGGCAGCAGCGAGACGGGCGCAGGTGCGCGGTGGCGAGAGAGGGGCGGAGCCGTTCAGGACTTTCGAGAGAAAAGCTCCCCCACATATCCTCGAAACACGCAATGCCGATGCCCGTTCAGCGAAAAACCCCAGCCGCACCTCCTTAGTCATGACGGCGAGTCGGTACAACCTCAGCCGAGGGCCGCCCCCGCGGGGTATTCGCTCGCGGAGCCCAGCCCGGCCGGCGGGACCCGCAGCCAGCCTCCCGGGCGGAAGGGCCCCGTGCTGGCTCCAAGGCCGCCTCAAGTGTCACGCGAGCACCGCCGTGTGCCTGTGGGTCCTTCCGGCTGGTCTTGTCAATGGCTTCCCCCACCTCCCTCCACCCCCCACCCCGGGAGGGAGCCCCGCGGGGGGGCCGCGACCCAAGGCAAGGCCGCTCCGGAAGTGGCAGCAGCTGCTTTGCTCCGGGGATAAAAGGGATAGTTTCCTTTATTTTGAGGTTTTGCTCCCAAGCGCACGTATGCGGTCGTGCGCAAAAGTGAAAAACGAGTGGTCATTGAAAAATAATCAAGGCCAACCTAGTCGAGCATTATTTAAGGTTTACTCGCTTCACCGAGCTTGCCAATAATCATTACTTTCTTGGAACATGTTATACAGCATAAGGTGACTAGCCCATCATAAAGATAACAAATGAAAAACATTTTTAAAGGTTTAAATACGTACACTGTACACTGTACAATTCAGCGTTGTACTTTGAAATAACAATATATTGTTATTCCAGTGCTTTCACCCCACAATATACAATGAAAATTTCACAATTCTCGACTGGTTAAGAATTGACAGCACCAGACTGTTGTTATATTGTAGGTTTTTCTTACAGTGTACAGGCTATATATTTAAACAGGACCACAAGGGGTGTTTGACTAATGCATCATGCATTAATAATTATATACATAACTTTCATAGACGATAGAGGAAAGAGTGAGGGGGATTTGCGCGTTCGGCCGCTCAGATTGAAACGTCAATTGCGCGGACACCTCCTTCTGGCCCGGCCGCACCGCCCGCTACACGCACTCCATCACGCAGCTGCCGTTGCACGCACTAGCTCACAATCAGCGCGTAACAGATGATGCATGGCGGCGACCAAACAATAAAGGGCAGAAAAAAGGTGCAACCGCGGCAACTGCATAGAGCGAGACGAAAAAACAGAAAGTGGAAACAAATAAAAAACACAATGCCATCCCCTAAGGTTGTACGACGATCGTGTCAATTAATCATGCAGTGCGCAGTACACTGCCATTAGCGTTTCATTTACGCCCCAATTAACACCAATTTGGTTTTACGAGTCCTTCTCGGCTTCCTGCCCGGAGCCCTCTCCGATCCGGTCCGTCCCGTCCAGCCAGTCCCGGTGTGTGACTCATTATGCCCCTCTGCTGGCGAACAGCCGCCTCCAGGCCTCGAGCAGAGGACTCCTCCAGTCCAGTCCGGGCCGGGTGGTCAGCTCGCCGGGGCCGGCCGGCGCTAGCGCCACTGCCTGGGAGGTCAACAGGAACACACCCACTCTCCCTTTCACCGCACGCGTACGTACGTGCAATCGCACGTCTGTCTACACGTCCAAAAGCGATCCTCTAATTACCCCGAACGGAATATGGTTTACAAGAAGACTGTATTCCGTAAATAAAGTGTAAAATGCGGACAAAAGATTAAACGTGTGTAATTGTTCACCACAAAAGATGTGTATTTAATTGTCAAGGTCTCACACCGAGTCGCATAACTTAATTTTTGTAGAGCGAAGAAGGTGATCAATATTGTAATGACCAAATTTCCTATCGGTTATTCAACATGACTCTCACTACTTTGTGAAGAAACAAAGCGGGCAAGCTAGATTATGTTCGGGCACACTGGGTGCTCCGGAGCTTAACTTTACACGGGCAGCAACAGGTGGGTAAGCAACGGTAAGCGCACGCTGTCGGTGTGTATCGGGTACCACCATGAGGTACCTGCTGCATCAAGGTCTGTGTGTAGGTACACGGCGGGCCGGGCGCCCACACCCACAACCGAGTGTACTGGTGCATGTCTGGGTCACCGGGCCTGGCGGGCGTGGCGGAGCGGTGTGGTGTTCCCAGAGAGGTGAGGATGGGGGCGGCTGCCGCTCGGTGCCACTGCATCTAAACGTTCTCGTATGTCCAAAATGATTTTAGCAGATGATACCTTAAAAACCTTTTGAATAAACATAAAGAATGTAAAAGAATAAAAAGTTGTCAGCTAGCTTTTACTCTCGATAAGGACAGAGAACCAAGCGCAGACCAGAAAACAATGTATTTGGGGCTGATGGTATTGTGTTCGAGTGAGTGGCTGGCTAGGCCCCTACCCAACAATACTGCGCCAGGCAGGGCACGCCCCACCTCCGGCCAACAATACTGGGCCACCGTACGGCGCCACCCGCGCCACCCGCTCTGCCCGCCCCTTATCTCCTCCTCTACGCCAAAGGACAAGACTGTAAGCACAAGTAACAAGCAGCCATAAACAAATGACAGCTAAATAATATGAGAGAAAATTAGAAAACAGCCCTATTGTTAAATTTGTATCATCTGCTTTCGAGATCGATTTTTATGTTCCCTTCTCTCGATTCTTTTCTGTTGTTCGACACTCTGGCGGCCGGGCGGAACGACTAATGCACCGCGGAGAACTTGGCCGCCAAGCGGCTCGGGGCGGGGCCAAGGTCTGACCTCACGGCGGGGGCGCGAGCCGAGCGCAGCCGAGCCGGGCACACGACATGACAGATATCGCGTGCTGATCGCCGGATTTGGCGAAGCCCTCTCTGCGGTGTCGGCACCCCGTCCCTCCCCGCCTCTCCTCCCCGTTCCCTTCCGCCGTCACGGCTGCTCGCCACACGGCTCGCCACGCCACGCGTGAAGGGAAAAGAAAAAAAAACAACACAAGACCGAGTTTCGCACATAATAATTCAGAGAGTCTTAACCGTGAGGAAAGCAGCATCAGCTGGGCCAGACGGAAAATACTTGGAATCCAAACCCGAAGTAATTCCCAGACAGCCCCCCGCACTTTGACATTCAGACCGTCGTAGAGGGCGCGCAAGGAATCTGTCTGATCCGTGTGAACAGTGTCGTGTATCGTGTGAAGGGAGCCGCCGAGGGAGCGAAAAGAAAAGAGAGAAGGGGGGGGGGGGTCCTTTTGCTCGTTTTGTGCCACTTCTCTTTACAATAATTTAAGGTAATGAATCCCGTCAGCAAGAACAGTTTTTGGGGGGCAACATGGAAGGCTGTTTAGGTTTAGTCTACGTTCTACGCACGACAGAAGTAAGAAACACACCTTTTGATTTTAAAAAAATTGTTTCAATGCAAAAAGTTTATAATTGTGGAGGTATGCCATTGTTTTCTGCAGGGGTGGTTCAGGTCTGCTGTCCTCGGCGCCAGCGACATAATAGAGAGAGCCTCCGCTCCGCCCCCATAAAGAGCAGCTACACCCCTTGCTCCCCACAGATCTGTATCTCCACCCTGCGGAGATGGCGTGGCGCGGCGTGGCGTGGCGGGCTCGTGACCGCGCTGCAACGCTGGCGCAAGCTGCTGCTGCTGCATTCAATGAGGCTCAATTTACACCCTGTACCACTACGTGCGCATGAGGACAACAATGTTTCTTAACGTATGAGGGCCACGACGACGCCACCGCGTGGCACGGACGGCACGGGAGGCCCCTATCAGCTGATTATATCGTCGCGCTTTGTAATATGCCATGTGGCCGGCCCCGGGCCGAGGGCCGCGGCAAACGCCTACTCTGTTGTTATCGTTCGGAAAGGAGGGTCCTGCGCGCGGTAATATTCACTAGAAACTGCTTTGGACGGCTAAAGCAGCGGTTTTTCCTGTTGCTCCCTCCTCCTCCCCCCCCCCCTCTCCTCGGCTAACTTTATTTGGGCGTGTTCGTGTTCTCCATCGCGAACAACGGTGCAGAGGGCAGTAAATGGTGAACTATGGGAGGGGAGCAGGATGGAGGCTGTGGTCCAGACAGACACGCGACGCGACGACAATCCTTCCTCTAAAAGCCGTGCATCCGATAACTTGTGGGTCCATAGAGAGGAGCCCTACGCGCGGCCCACACCTCTGCGGTGTCTCGCTCCCACGCACGCACGGGGCGACACTGCGGCCGGCGACCCAATCAGCAGGCCAGGTCCAGATAGACGGCGGGAGGTCTCCGCTACACGTCTGCCTTACAACAGGCTTTGCTAGAGATAAAAGTGTCGATCTGCGACATTAAATATTTAAAGTGCATTTAAAAAAACCTGACAAAACGAAAAACAACCGCGTCACCATTGTTTTTTAAATATGACGTTTCATTAAAACCGTTGAAAATCCTTCACTGGAAAAACAAGTGTTGCGATCGCAAACGTTTATTGACGTGCTTCGGGAGCACACATTTCTAATGCGATCCACTCCAAGTAAAAGAATAGGAGCGTCACAGCGAGAATGCATCAGGAAACGTGTTCCCCCGAGAACACGTGAAGAAACGTTGCGTACGCAACACGTTACAATATTGATAACTGCGAAACGAATTAAAGGTTAAGGAAATGTAGTCGCCTTTCTTTGTCGTATCGAATGTTGTTGTTGCGCCGTTTTGCGTGATAACTTTGCGCATTGTGTACCTTTAACTGTATACTTGTTGAACCATGACGCCTGACTCCGCTCTATGTGTGGTACGCAACGACCCTAACGTTTTCGCTTAAAAACAAGTTTGCGAGTTTGGTTCATTACTTTTTCCGACCACTTGTAATAAAATTGAGGCGCATGCCTCGCGCAGGAAAAACGGAAAACTCGACCAAGGGAAAATGAAAAGGACGAAAGAAAATTTGAGGCCCTTTTGAGGCCAATTTGTGTGTCTCGCTAGCGCCTGCGGACGCGGCGGTAGGCAGCCCCGGCGTGCGGCCGGGTCGTGCGGGGTGGCCCACCCTGCGGCCCGCAGGCGCCCTTGGCACGCACGCGCCCCGCGCGCCCCGGCCGGCCGCAGCACGTGCAGCTCGACCGGGAGCAGCAAGAGGAGGAGGAGGAGAGGTGTCGAGGAGGACGTGACGAGCGAGATCCAGGTCAAGAGCGGGACATGTCACAGGCCTGCTGCACTATGGGCTCTGCTTCCTCGCTTACCCGCCCCATCATCGCGCCGCTCATCCAAACAGAAAACAAAACAACGGAAACAAAGGAAAAACCGAATGGGAAACAACAGAGAGGGGCTTTGACAGGGCGCGGGAAAACTGCTGTGCGCGCGGCGCCGGGCCCAGCGGGCGCGCGAGCAGCGCCTCGCCGCCTCGCCCAGCGCGGGCATTCTGCTGCCACGGCCAGGCTTTTGCCACATTCAATCCGCACCCAATTACCGTACACTGTTTCTGCTAACCGAAGCTGCGCGCAGCAAGCAGCAAAACAGAGGGTAAACTGAAGAAGAAGAAGAAGAAGAAGAAGAAGAAGAAGAAGAAGAGACTTTCAGAATACATCAAGCAGCAACCACACCACCAGCGACTGGACCAAGATGGTATTCGCATCGGGCAAAGCAGCCAGCCCGTTAGAGGACGCTGCCGCCGGGATGCGCTCCCGCGCACGGAGACACTCGCCTCCTGCATACCGCCGGGGCCGGGCCAGAAGCAGTGACGCCTCGCCCTCGCCCCCTAGCACTGCAATGCCCATGAATGGATGGGGCGGACTGCACCACCGATATACACCGGTCGCACACCGTCGCACCGGCGGCGGCGATGCAACGCGAGTTCGGTAATGTGGTGGGCGTGGCGTGCATGGCGCCGCGGCGGCCTTGACGCACACCGACCGGGAGCAAGGCGAGCGTCAGAAAAACGACAACGAAAACCGCGCGCGATGACAGGGTTTGGCCGGGTGGGCGGCGCTGGAGTGATAGGGTTCGGAAAGAACTATCGGGAAAGCGCCTAACTCTGTTGATCGATTTCTTCCCCCCGCCACGCCGAGGCGCGCTGGACAGCAAAGCAATCCGACGCCATATCTTGATTGCACATTCTTAATCTGGTATCTCCCCCCTCTCCCCATTTTCCGATCACCGACACGTGCTTCTCGGCTGGAGGAGTGATTAAGTTTTAATTGACGCCTGCCGGGCCGGCCAGTGTCAGGGCCCTGCCCGCCGCCCTGCCCGCCGCCCTGCCGGGCCGGCCAGTGTCAGGGCCCTGCCCGCCGCCCTGCCC
>NW_026267234.1:441092-442208 GCF_000697945.3 Frankliniella occidentalis
CATATATGTGGTCATATATAAGGACATATATTACCATATACAGAACATATATAATTATATATGAAGCATATATAACCCTCATTTACCTGGGTTATTGTTATTGTTGGCTTAGTTGCAACAACCATCTCGTTTGACACTCTGAAATAGTTGTGGCAAACAAGTCGGTTGGGCACCCGCATCCTAAAAATCAGTTGAGCCAACTAAATGCATTCGAGGCTCCAACTAGCAGCCTCCAACCGGCAATAACGAGCGCCGGCGAGGGAGGACTCCTCGGCCATCCCCACTTTGTTCGCGTGCGTGAGCCCAGCCAAGATCAAGGCAGGAACTCGGCTTGTTCCTGACTGTTCTCGAGCTAATTGCGATTTGCTTTTTAGCAGATACCTTAAATACATTCACTAAATATAAAGAATACATAACGTAACTTTAAGGTGCCAGCTAAAGCTTTAACTCTTGTTAAGCAGGAGAGAGAACCAGAAATTACTTTTCGTGCGCTGGGGGAATGGTGGAATGGTGCCCGAGTGAGTGTCGCGCTAGGTCCCTTTCTTTGCCCTCGCGGGATGGACCCCTTCCCTGCCCAACAACACTGGGCGCCGCTGTCGGTCGCACTGCCTTCCCCGTATGTCCTCCTCTACGCCACTAGGCCGCCTAATTGCAACAAATAGCAGCTAACGAGAGAAAATAAGAACATTGCCCCATTCATAAATTTGTATCATCTGCTTTCAAGATCGATCTTGTTTTCGTTTTATCATTTTACTACTAGTAATGGTCAACGGTGCGCGTTTTTGCAAGACATTTCGGGAAATAACGCAGCTTTCACTGCTTGCTGTGTATAGTGCACATTAAAAAAGGCAGCTTCCATCATCACGGCTGGCTGCCCGTCGGGCACGGCCAAGGTGAAGTGCGTCTGCGTGGGAGTGGAAAGTCGAAAGGGCTTTGCGCGCGCGCGTGTGGGTGCGTGCGTTCGCGCGCCTCTGCCCGACTGTGATGGTACCGTTCGTCATTTTTAACACGTTCAGTGCCACACGACCACCATGTTTCCAAATAGCTAATTTTAAGTTTTAATTTCTCAAACCCTGGGGGTTGATGCTAGACCAAAAATATGTCTGGCCTAGGGGT
>NW_026267234.1:447098-454467 GCF_000697945.3 Frankliniella occidentalis
GTATTTATTTTTGAGCCACTTTTGTGAGAGAAACTCTCTCTAGCGCCTAAACGGTGAGGCATGGTGACAAACGGACGAAATTTTAGCCCAGAGCCCTCTTTCAGAAGTTTCCCCTTAGGAGACTCAAAAAAAATTATTTCTTTCCCACTTCTTGGACCAACCTCTACTTCTTTGTTACCCTCTCAGACCCACTCAGGGGTGGTTGCCAGGATTTGCACCAAGCCTTTACGTTGTCCAGAAGTAACAATAATACCCTGAAAATTTTAGACCTCAAGCTCGCGTCCTTCTTGGGAAACGGACAGACGGACGGACAGATACAGGGGCGATGGCATAAGCCCGCTTATATAGCTTTTAAGCAAAAGAGCGGGCTAAAAACGCGCATGGACTGATGTGAAATGTTTTGGATTGACCAGACAAGATAAGCTCGTGGCTGGCGCCATCCACTATAATTCCGTAGAGAATAGGGGTTGCGAAGGGGTGGGGTGGGAGGTAGGGGTGCTGTTTAACGACGGCAGAACCGTTTAGCTGTTCTCTAAGAAGCACACAATCGGCAGTCGATAGATGCCTCTAGCTGATTTCTCCAGCCCGAGGTAGGAGAGCGCCAGTCCGTCGCAGTTCTTGGTGATAACCGCGGCCATGCAGGTGCTCGGCCTCATCGGCCTCCTCAGCACCGCGTCATGCGGTCTCGCACCCACTGTAGATTTAGCGCGTCGAGACGGATCAAATTGCATCGCCAGCTACTTGTCTCAGCTTTTGACGAATTCCAGCGCGGGCATTGTCATCATGGGCGATGATACCTACATCGCCCCCATCCTCAAACAACTTCCACCCGGGACACCAACATCACTGCTATTTGATCCCGGCCTAGTGGATGACCGGCTGGAATACCAGTTCCGAACGCAGGACGATATTTTTCTGATCGCAAGAGAGGTAAGCGCCGACGTTCTGAAATTTGAATTTGAACCTCGCGTGCCGATCAGGGCCCGGGTGCTGATATGGACACATGCCCTGTCTCCCGAAGTCGATCTTACACTAGCTAGAGACAAACATCTCTGGTACTGTCCACCACAGCAGGTAGCACTGGCTGTGAGTACTTTTACCGGGGGCACTGTACTGTACCATTTCCAAGCCGATGCGCTTTGCGATTTCAATAGCAGTTTCGTCAAGGCAAAGGAGATAAACCGATGTACGTCTAATGACCAGCATTGGCAAAATAATAATACCGTACTGAGGAAAGCTTGCGTGGACTGGAAAACATCCGATAAGAACTCTTCAATCCAGATTCTGGCTTTAAGGCCCGACGATGAAACATGGAACAACTTCGAAACTTGGGTCATGCTGATAAAACGCTTAATACGGCGCCCCGTTGCCGTGCGTCAGATACTTGTAATCGATGACGAATTTGCGCGTATTTATCATAGCGCAAATTATTGTAGGCTGGCTACAGTTGTCTCTTCTGACATCACCCACGGCGATGTCGTCATGTACGGACTCATGGTTCTGGTGCCGTCTGGCCTCGGCCCTCAGCCCGGCCTTCTGAGGGCGGTGACCAACGAGTTCTCCATCGAGTTGTGGATCGCGACGGTCCTGAGCGTCCTTTGCGTGGCGGCCGCCATGGCGGTGGCCATGGCTGCGGCCGAGTCCGTCGCACAGCACCGCTGGCTCGTGTCCCTAGAGGATGCCTTCTTGGAGGCCCTAGCCCCTCTACTGTCTCAGCCTGTCGGAAGGGCCACGCACCGACCGCTGTCCACTGTCTGGCTGCTCATGTGCGTTGTGCTTGCTGCCGCCTATCAGGGTTTGCTCCTAAAGCAGTTAACCGCTCGAATGCCCGAGATAGCCAATTTGCAGCAACTGGGTGACAGTGGGTTATCGGTCATCGTGCAGGATGAGCTTTTTCAGCATGCAGATCAAGTTCTAACTGACAAGTTAATGAACCGTGCAAAATTCGAGAATATATATCGTTTTGAGTGGTTACTTCAAGAGCTGGCTACCAAGAGGAATTCGGCGATGATATTTTACTGCGATTTTTACACTGCCCCTAAAGTTTCCAGATGGTTAGCCCTTCAGCGAAAAACGGGGCCAAAACGGATACACATGTTCCGGCTACCAGGTGGGCGTGGAAGGATGAGTAGAAGTTACCCTAAGGGCTCTCCTCTCCAGGAATCTGGCAGCTTTGCCACGCAGCTAATGTCTGCATCTGGGTTACTACAGTACCACACATTGGACAGAATGCAATCTGACTGCGGCACCGCAAGCACACTTCGGCCGCTTTGTCTAAGAGAGATACAGCCTGCATTCTTGTTGTTAACTTTTGGCTATGGTATAAGCGGACTAGTATTTATCTCCGAAATTTGGCACTACAAAGTGTTTGTACTCCGAGTGTAGCCAGAAGCCTTTTGTGTATTCACTTCAGAATGTCAATGATTGTTCCCGTTCATGTTTCTCAGAACAAATAATTTATGCACTGTTCATTGATCGATTCCTGCAAAGCAATGCTTTGCAGAACTTCCTTTGTAACTACGAAGCACTTCACAATTACAAAGCAATGCTCAGCAGTTGCGAAGCAATGCCAGCAACGCTATTTATGCTGCAAAGCATCGCTTCGTAATTGAAAAGTAAATGCTTTATAGTTACAAATGAGGATCAAAATACTTCGCAGTTCTGCAAAATGATTTTCAGGAATTTGAAAGTGTTCCTATTGGTGAACCTATATCTGTTTTTCAAGATGCTCATGCTATTCAATTCAAGACAACTAATCTCTTGGTTGTAAAATAAATACGTTGGAATATTGAATCAAAAATCCACCCGTATAGAGTAATCAGCTCAAATGTCATGAGTAGTTTCTTTAAATACACAGAACAAGTATCAAGTAGTAGTAGTGGTAGTATAGTGTATATAAGATGTAGGGGTGTTCTTGATTTCAAAAAATGTGTGTTCGTTTTTAAAAGGTGACAACGATACAAATGCAGTGTCAGTGAGTGTGTTTGATTTCTTTTGCTTTGCTATACTGGCTTCTTTAAAAACGTTGTCTTTATGCTGTTTTTCCACGTGGTTTTGCCTTTTTCTACAGTGTAGAACGGCTCGACAATCCAGGGGAACTGAACCATTTATGGACTATCATCGATGACTATTCGTGCTAATTAAAAAGACCCGAGGGACTGGCAATGCAAATTTCCGTCGTTGCACGCTCATGCGATACTGTTCTAAAGGGGGAAATAAACTGTCTTTTTCAAGTTCAGAGACAAAACGCTCCTTGAACGACGGCAGCAGCCATGCTCCTACTCCAGTCGCCATCCTGCTATTACCGGAGGCCGTTCGATCCGCGAAACCGACCGCAGGAAATACTGCTCACATTTTTTACGGCCGTGACGTATTTTTACAACTCCGCGGCCGGTCCGGTACGACAGCGGATACTCCCATTGCCAACGCCTCTGCTGCTCTGATATAACCCCGCGCAAAATAAAAACAACGCCGAGAAAAAGACCCTCGCAAAAAGGAGTGCGCCCCGCATCTGAAAAGGAACGCATTCAAGCAGCAGGGTAATGGTATTTCCGGGCACAGAATGCTCAGGCAGGCGCGGCGCTGTCCAGCCCAAGATGGCCGCGGGCGATCAGCGCGCGAGAATTGAATGTGATGTGTCCTTGGCGCCACCTTATCACAAGCAAGCCCCTCCTACTCCTGCTCTAATTACTGGCCATTTGTCAGTCGACTCGCCGCATCGAACCGCACACGGCGGCGCGCCGCAGCCGAGCGGCAATCACTGCCGAGCAAAAGAAGAGTATTTTTGGCGGTGGTGCGCCTCATTTGAAAGGGTCGCGGTGCGACCGCAAAGGTATAACTCACCTGTAAAAACGCGACAAAAAGATGCGTCGACCGGCTCACCGCAGCAGCAGCCGTCCGACGTCCCAGCCATTGGGGAACAGGGGAGGGAGATGGGTGGGGAGAGAGGGGTGAGGGGAGACTGTGCCGCGACTCGTGTCGCGAGTGGAAGGGAGAACGTCTAAACACACTGACGTCGACCCCGTGCAACTACCTTGACTGATAAATACCAACAACATTAATTCTACGTGTGAGTCGTTGGAAAAACTTTTAAAGGAAAACCTCAGCAACACTGGTCCGCAGTCGGGGCGCGCACGCTGGGTGGCGTGCTTCCAGCACAGGGTCGGCGACCGCGCCTTCTCAACGAGGCACCTGCGGGCAGGTAGGCACAGAGGCAGGCCACCGCGAGCGCGGGGAGCATGGCGACGACCAGCGCTGCGGGGGACGGCCGCGCCGCGGGCGGCACGACCACCACCAGCATGGCACGCACCGCTATTTGCACACAGGTGAGTGGACTTGCGCCCCAAATACGCGCGCGCGCAACATCGCTTTGCAACCGACGACGAATCAGATTCGTTTTTTTTTTTGTTTCTTTGGGTTTGCCTCTGCAGCAGCCTTGTGACCGAGGACGCTTCGCGGCGCGAACTGCCGGTGACACGACGCCTCCCGCCGACCGTGTCACCCAGAGAGGTATTCGGCTGCTGAGCCTACATATTCATGCGGCCTTGACATGTCACGGGCTCGGAGGGGCAGGGCGGGGCGCGCCTGCACCGCGTGCACTGTTCATGTACCAGGCACGGCGGCACGGCGCCCTCCATCCAAATATACCGCTCATCTCTGTAGTCCTTCGTCTCTGCCTTAATCCGAAAGTCGTCAAAAAGCGTTCGCGATCGCGTTAGCGGCTGCGCGCCTCAAGATAGGCAACCGCATGCTCACGAGCGCGGCGGGTTGCCTATCTCGACATTCGCAGGCGCTCCTTTTCCCGCCGCGGAAAGCCCCGAAGCGAGTCGCGTCAGCGCCTGCTTTTAGTACGTCGTTCGAGCGCTCGGCCGGGCCCTTCCCACGTGTAGCCCGCATACAAAAGGCTCCCGTGGCGGAGGTCGGCCCTCTGCAAATAATGACTGATTATCCGTCGCATAATGAGCTTATTGGCGGGGACTTCCACCAACATACCTAACGTACCGTAAATGTGCGTATGGTTTAGCAGACTCCACGCTGCTACTCCACCCACAGCATGACGGATACTGTCGTGTCGTTAGTTTGATTATTATTATCTTTATTACAGAACGCAATGGCCGCGGCTCATCGGCCGCCTGTCCCTGCGGCGCTGATATAAAGGCCGCAAACGAAGAGTGACAAATGTTGATTGCAATCACCACCGCTGCGGCCAGCCGAGGCGGGCGGGCAGCAGGCAGTGAGGGCGGGCAGGCGAGCTGGCGGGCAGGCGGGCGGCCGCGCGCTCGCCGAGGTGTCGGTGGCTTCCTGCTGACCGGCCGTGGGAACACGTAAGGCACGGGGCTGGAGGCACGGCGCGGAGCGGCGCGGCGGCCTTGGGAGGCTGCAGGCGGGGATCAGGTGTGCGCGGCTGGACCGGGATATCTCACTGTAACACGCACTGCGAGTATGTCCCGTAGCTCTGACCAAGTCTCAATTATTGGACTGTCATATTTTGCTAAACCCTTAACACGTTCAGTGCGGCACGACCACAATGTGGCCACACTTTGCTGTTTTTTTATTCCGAAGGACGCAATGAACGTCGTAAAATACCAGGGCGGAAGAATGTTCACTTAAAGTACATCGCAGTAGTGCATTTTTATTTAACATTGTAGTCTAGTTTAGGTGAACAATTTCATCTAGTCAAACTTCACTCATTGTTTTGGAAAAGTCTACCTCTGAAGTCAACATTTAGTTCACAAATAGTAAAGAACTTGTATCCTTTATTTGTACGAATTTAAACAATCGTATTTTTTGCACACATTTCTGCGTTGATTTGAACATTTTTGTGCCTTCATTTGTAGAAAATCATGCACTTTGGCGTAGAAATTCGTACGAAACGAAACGTAGGTTTAACTGAGTGCGAACGTTTGCACAAAAACATACAAATACATGTAGTGTGTACACTTAAACGCCCCCCCACTAAAAAAAAAAACTTTTGTCACTTAATCTGCTTATTTTCTCTTACGCAAAGAATCTTTTCCTCTCTCCCCCCATCCCTTTTGCTGAAGTTCGTTGATTTCTGACTCGGCTATTGTAAAGAGTACTTGAGATAAACAGAAAACGATAACTTTGATGCAAGTAATTAAGTCCAAACTGTACTGTAATGTTTCCAGTTGAAATAAACACAAAGTGCGTCAAAAGTAGAAATTGTCATGTACTATGAAGAAGACAGTGCTATCAACTCGTTAAAGAACTCATAGATAACATTTTGTTAGCCCGTATGTACAGAATATTTTCACCTAAACGTGTCACATTCGTTTGAATATTGTGTCACGTTCATTTAAACGTGACTTCAGGTGAATTGACGCTCCAATGGCGCCAGGCTAGGCCGATTCACGTTTAAACGAATATGACACAAAATTCAAACGAACGTGACACGATCCACATTGAAACGATTGTAACGTCACATTCGTTGAATAACAGTGTTAACGGAAACTTCTTTCCAACTTTGTCTTTTCCGTGTACTAACGAGTTAAAGTCATTCTTCATATTTTCGAAGTGTACTTCTAAAGTATACTTTGGAATTGTGTACTTCAAAGTATACTTTAAGAAGAGATTCTTCTGTTATATTAACGTTTGAATTTTTCACTCAGACAAATCAGCAAACTAATAAATACAAAACCTTAATATCGACTTCTAAATTATTTTAGAAAATCCAGTTTTGTAAATGCGTAACAAAGTATTTTGCAGTGGATTCTCCAGCAGTACTGCCCACGTCGCAGAGGTTGCGAGCGAAACGCGCGCCCCAAGGGCAGAAAGAAAGGCAAATCAGACTGCACCCTTTAACTTGCTAATGGCTTTCCCTCGCGCGGGCGCGCGCACACACACACACCAACACACACACGGTGCAGCAGCGGAGACACTTGTGTCAAGAGCGGGGACCTCGAAGCGCACTCCCAGTACTGTAAATAAAAAATACCGTCGTCGAGGACAAAATATAATGCTTCGATTTCCTACTGTTCAGGCTAGTACCTCTAGTTTTGCTTTGATTACTAATGTGCATTCTTCGCGGATCATTTTGCACGAATTGAATATTTAGAAAGAAATATCTCTAGAGGAATTGTTGGATGAATCCGGTCAGTGGGTAGCCGACGGTCCCCCCACAGTTCAGCAGTGCGTTCCAGTGGGGCGCGAGTGCGCGTTCTATTTACTCTCGCAGCCACCCACGCGCCTCGCCCGACCCCACACGGAGAGAAAAAGCGCAGCCAAATATCTGATCCCATTCCAGGAGTGCGCGGCCGGGGCTGGCAGCGCCATGCAGCGTTACAAAATAGTAGAAATGGACAGAAAATGGAGGAAAAGAGGGGCGAGACAGAAAGTGACGGGAGAAGGG
>NW_026267234.1:454517-456895 GCF_000697945.3 Frankliniella occidentalis
CCGCCGCCCGGCCCGCCGCCCTGCCCGCCGCCCGGCCCGCCGCCCGGCCCGCCGCCCGGCCCTACAGGTCACTGCCTGGCGGCCTCGGGGCGCTCTCAAGTCCGGCCCAGTCTCACAGAACGCAGCCCAGCTCGTCGAATCCAAGCGGAAGGTATTACCTTTATTTGAGCCTCCCTAGTAGTTATTATTATTGTTATTATTATTACTAATGGCGATCCGACTTTTATTCATGGCCCTTTGGCTGCCCCCTCCCTTCTTCTCCTCTCCCGGGAGGAGTCGTTGTCCCATTAACTTCTGCACAGGAACTGAGTGTGTGTGTCCCTCTGTCTGGCGAGTGAGACTGTTTCTCACGACCTCCACGCATACTGCCCATGGGCTCACATGGGCAAGGTCATGGGGAGCCTGAGCACAAAGCGTCGGTCGTAATCCTTCCGTGATCCCAATCTGCCTAATCCTCTTCTGGCCACACCCGAGATCCCACCCGTTCGCTTCTTGCCGACGCTATTCATAGACCGGGCGCACATCAGCGAAGGTGCCAATCGGAAATGGGCCGACAAAAACAGTTCAACGACAGACTAACGCGAACCTTCGATCAAAGTTCACACAACGTTCACATGTCGAAGTTTGTAAGCTGCTGTCAGAGTTCATATCGAATCTGATGTAAGTCAAAGTTGAAGCCTACACCGAAATCAATTGTTCTCAATTCTAGTAAAAAGTCTTAAATTTTTGAGAAAAACATCTTTGGAGCGTAAATAGAGGTTGAAGTAAGAAAATTTGTCTTGAAAGTTTAAGGCAAATCTCTACTTCAAGAACATAGTTTTGGGGTGTCTTCCGTGTTGGGCCATGTCGTCCTGCTCCTCCTCGGCCATCGTCCTTCCGGGTGGTGCTGACCGGACCAGGAGGTGCCGCCGGACCTGCCTGTGCAGCCGAGCCGAGCCGGCCAGAGCCGAGTCGGGTGCGTGATCAGGCGAGGCGCAGCAGCCGGCGCGCCGCGTCCTTGGGTGCGAGAGTCTCATTGCCGCACTGCAGCCGCGAGCGGTCAATGTCACCGGGATGCATTTCATAAGACACCCGCGTGTCGCGAGCCGATCGCGGCGGGGCGGCGGTTACCAGACACCTGCCTGCCCATTGAGACGGCGGCGCTTGCTCGCCCGCCGCGCCCGCTCCTTTTGTTCCTCGCATCCCGCTGAGGGATTTTGCGCACTTCATCATCATGCGCCATAGGGACGGTCCGGAAGAGGAGGAGGAGGAGGGGAAGTCATGCAGTTGAGCAAATTAGATTATGGCCGCTCCTCAAAGTATGAAAAAGTGCGTGCGCTGCGACACGTAATGGCCAGTGGTGCAGCCTGCAGCAGCAGCAGTCCCCCGCGCCAGCCCGGCCCGCCCCGCGCACCAACGGCGGATCGAATCTCGCTAGCGGCGGCGGCTCGGCTGCCTACCAATATTTTTCTTTTTGCGTCTTTTTCATTTCCTCGTCGAGTTTTTCGTTTTTCCTGCGCAGAACGTGCGCCTCAGTTACAAGTAGGCGAAAAAGACCGCCTCTTCCGCGTATCGTCCGCATGATCCGACCACACCGCCACTGCTTGCTGCTTGCCCTGCTGCGCTTTTCTTCTCCCCGTCTTTTTTATCTTTTTTATTTTTTTCCTCGTCGCCTCGTTTTCTTTCTGCTTGGTGCGTGGCGCGCCCGCTGTTGTGCCAGTCGGTAATGGGGCCACCTGACAGCGCGGAGCGTGAAGCGCAAGGTTGGGACGATCCTATAACATTCATTTTGAGGATGACACTTGTGTTTTTGATGTTCTTGCCCCTGAGTTTGTTTTACTGCGTCTCAAATCAATGCACTACACCGCTTCGCTTTTGTCCTCTCACTGTTGCGCCCACGTGAGCTTCATAGCAACAGCAATAGCGGTTAAGACTCGTAGTATATTGCCTTCTTTAATTATGCAGAAAAATAAAAATATATAAAGTAGTAGTAGTAGTAGTGCCGATAGAGTATCCCCCTCCTGCTTACGGGGCTGGACGCGTTGTTCGCAAACAGATAATTGCTCTATTTCGTGGAAGCTTCGCTAGCGTCCCCTTCGCGGTGCTTCGCGGTCCCCGCGGTTAATTGCTGGCCCAATAATGAATGGCACGGCCTGTCGGCGCGCGCAGCTTGCGCATGCGCAGCACTGCGCAGCACCCGCTCAACAATTAATTCTGCGATAATTGCAATGCATGCGCCGGACAACTATTAATCTATCAATTGGCGCATTCTCGCCGATAAAATCTCTCACTCTTTTTCCGGTTCCCGGAAAAGCACGTGAGAGAGAGAGAGAGAGAGAGAGAGAGAGAGAGGAAGCGAGAGGGAGGGAGGGAGAGAGGGAGGGAGAGAGGGAGGGAGA
>NW_026267234.1:456945-460880 GCF_000697945.3 Frankliniella occidentalis
GCCCGGCGGAGGCGGCGGGGGCGTCGGCGGGGGCCTCGGCGGCGGGGGCGCCCGGGACACGCCGAGCCTTGAGCGGGGCGCCTTGAGCGCGCGGGCCCGGGCCTCTCGCATACGCCACGGCGCGCTGGCCGGGCATTCACACGGTGAGATTGGGGCTGCATGTCTAAGTAGCCTGCCCTGCCCTGTCCTGTCGCTGAGCCGCGCTGCTGCGCTGTCACCAACGCTGTCGCCATCCTTCATGCGCTCTCACTTTGTCTTTTCATTGTAATAAGATAGTTGTAACTCTCGCTTTTGACACAAGAGTAAATAACCACCTGCCTTATTTGAAAATTTTCTACGTTTTACCAAACAACGAGTTAAATTAGTGTAACTTTAACCCGATTCAAAAGTCACTCCTTTGCGCCCTAACCCATTTATATTTTTGGAGTAGTTTAAACATTACTCAACTTATTGACAGAAAATAACAACGTCGAAAATAAACTGAAGTTTTTACAGAATTTTACTCCCGATCCACTCTTGTACTAAAGTGGTATTTTTGTCGGTGCTCACGACATGACCTTCCCTGTTTTCCTCCCCGCGGTGACATGCGGTCGGCCCGACTTGTCCATAGGTGGCCGACCAACAGACTCACAATCAGGCGCTCCTAACCGAATGAGTTGTGCATGAATGGATGTGAGCCGGGCGATGCTATCCGGCCCGGCCGGCTCCGCCTGCAGCCGAGCCGAGTCGAGCCGAGGTCAGGGAGACGGTGGCGGAGGGGTTAGACCGCCGCACTTATCGAACCAAACATTATTAGCGGGCGATACGCATTAAATTTGAGCTCGCGCGAGGTTGGAGGAGGAGGAGGAGGGGGGTGGAGCGAGGGTAACGCCTATTGCTCCCACGGGACGCTCCGCCGCTGCCGCGCGCGGCATTCCAACATACTTCGTCTCCTACTATACTGCCACCACTTAGCCATGTACGCGGCTAAGTGCGAAAGTGACAGTGTGAATTAAGGCGCGATTTTCTCCTTCCTCATTTTCTTTTTACTCTAAACTCCTCTTGCTCCCCCCGCCCTTTCTCGCGCGCCGCACCGTCGTTAGACTGCTGACCGCCGCTCGTCCTTTTGTCGCGACGCGACCAGCGGCGTAGCCCGAACTGCGCTAGCGGGAGAGACCGAGTGCGTAGACAAAGGAGGAAAACACGTTTCGTACCCCTTGGAGAAATTGATAAATTGCGTGGACACGAGTTAATAATAAAATTAAGTTCACCTGCTCTACCCGTTTTACTATTTTTATTTTGCATACACGTCGACGCTATCCACGATCCTTCGATCGGCGGGAGAAAAGCCCTGACCGCGATGATGACTTCAAAGCGTAAACGCTGCGCAACTCCGTGTGTGCGCACGGTGCGTGTGACATCATCCAGCACGCAGCGTGCGCGCCTCCAAGCCTCTTGGTAGTTTTCTTTTTCTCGCCTTCCTATCGTCCTTTTTCCGCGCGGAATATGCGATGACTATCTGTGACGGGGCGCTCGCAAGGGCGCCCGCTGAAGGGGTACTGGTCCACGACGCATGTGTGCGCGCGAGTGTGCGTGTGTGAGTGTGATGTGCGAGTGTTGGAGAGAGTGAATTCGTGTGCGTGTTTCAGAGGCGAGAAGCATTTAATAGTCTGAGCGAAAAAAACAGCTTAACAAATTTTCCAAAAGTAACCAGTTTGACAGTCTTATCAGAGATGAACATCCATAGTGTTGAGAGAGGGGAGAAAATTATTTGCTTTTTTTTGGGGGGTGGGGGGAGGGCGTCGAAAACCCATTAACAATAGCTCGTCTCAATCTCAACCAGTGATATTTCCAAGTCGTCACCTCGCCCCTGGGAGCCTGAGAAGAACGCCAACAACATGTGTGGCGGTGGCGTGGCGGCTCCGGCCAGACGAAATGGGCTTGGGCTGAGATTTCCGCGATAACTTTTGCTCATTGCAGGCGCATCGCCGCTTCTTATTACTAAACCTTCGACCTGAGAGACGTCTTAAAATTGAAGTTCATTGTAATATCGCAAAAAGTTACACGCGATAACTTTTAACACATTGAGTGAAAAAAGACAACACAACCTCGATTGAAATCCTAATACATTTTTTTTCTCCTGATAGTAAATCTGTTAGAAAAAAAAAAACTGTCCCTCGGTAGCAGATCACCTGCTGCGTCACCTATCCGCACCAATAGCTCTTTTATGGCGACCCGACTACGAAGGTATGACAAGCGAGCTAGTCTTGGGAGTTAGTTAGATGAAATCAGTCGCGACTAGAGCGACTCATGAGAAGACCTGGGTTTATATTTATACGTCTACATAGTAACATTGACACCGCTTCCCACCCCGCCGCTGGGCACCTTCGGTCCACGCCTATGGCCCTGACGGCCGGTACGCGGGCTAGGGATTAAATTACACTAAGGCGCCCCGTGTCTTTTCCTTTCCACGCGGATAACACGCAAAGAGACGAGAGGAAGCTAAGTCTCTTCCCCGGCCGGCAGGTACCGGCGCGGCCCGGAGGGGGCCAGAGAGTCTTCACGTCGCTTTTGTCTAATACCCGGCGAGGCGCGTTACGCGCTTCAAACAGGTTTACAACAAGCTCTTGCGTAACGCCTGACCGCCGCGCCGCGAGCGGGCGCCCGCAAATAACTTAAAATCTGCCACGAGATTCTTTTTATGCGAAAACAAATAAATGAAAAAAACATTATACTGTCCTTTTAAATAAATTAAAACTACGCGCGCAAGCACGCGCACAGGTGACGTCGACTGTACTCACCTTCCTTGTTGGTCGCCAGGAGGTTGTCCGGGTCCACCTGCGAGGACAGAGAGGACAAGAGTGAGGCCGAGCTGCCGATGCCATTGTTGGAGGAGGACGGGGTGGGGGTGGGGGTGCAGTGGCCGCTGTCGCGCTGGCTGTCGCTGCCGCCGCTGCCGATGTAGTGGTAGGTCGTGGTGACGCCCGGGCCGGTGCCGGACGGCGAGGCGCCGGGGGGCGCGCCGGGGGGCGGCGACACGATCAGAATCACCACCATCCCCCCGAGGTGGTCGTCATGGCGCGAAGCACATCACCAGTCGCGGGGGGTGGACTCCACACGTCGGTGGGGGTGGTGCTCTGGTGGTCGAGCTGCCTCCACGGACTTACACTCACACACGCACACTGGCGCACAACCCACGCACACACACAGACACAGCACTCGCGGGGCGCGCGCAGACGTACGGGGCGCGGCGGCGGAGCGGCGGCGGAGCGCGGGCCGCAGTGCGGTCGTTTCGTTCGTTCGGCTTGGCGGTCGGCGGCGCACTGGTGGGCAGGCGGTGCCTGTGCCTGGCGGGCCTCGTGCTGGGCTCAGCGGAGCCTGCGCCCCCCTCTCTCCTCCCTACGCGCCGGTGCAACCCTCTCAGGGTCACTGCCACCGTGTAGGGGAGGGAGTCACCCTCACGCTACTCTGCTGATTTCTGAAGTGCGCAACCGCCGTGCACTTGCGAGTGCTTATCGGCAAATTTGAGTGCTTATCAGCAAATTTAACTACTTGTAAAGAGCTGGATAGAAATAGTTGAGTTGAATACATACATTCGACATATGCAAGAAATTAATCAAATTTCCAGAGAAACACCTGCTCGTACACGAATGAAAAAGTTATTCCACTGTCAGAAATACTTGTAAGAGTTAGACAGAAATTTTTTAATGATATGTGCTGTTATCAAGACACTTTGGAATTGTAAAAATAAAAACACCTTGCATCGACGAGCAAGAATGGGCTGTCATAAATTTACACTCAAATTTTCTGTAATTTCTACGAAGACATTTTTTACGGTCACAATGTCTTAGCGCAAGAAATAAGCTTGCAGATTGCAGCCTGCAAGAACATTTTACTTATCACGACCCTTTCTTATTAAATTTGGTATTGTGCTGGTAAGCGTATGTTCTTGGGGG
>NW_026267234.1:461125-473872 GCF_000697945.3 Frankliniella occidentalis
AAGAGAATACTACAACGAATTAGAACAATTATAAATCAATTTTTTGTGATTTTGTCTCTTATTTAGATTTTAACTTTACTTATTGTCCATTAAACTAGGTAATTTATTAATCTTTTCAGTATTCCCTTGAGCCAACAATGGGGTTTTTCTGAGTGACTCGGCTGTTTGTAACACTCGCAAGTAAGTGGTGTAGGGGTTTCCGCATGTCGAATGAAAAGTTTCAAACTCGAATGTTGTGAAGAGGCTCGGGCCAGTAGCCGCGCGCGTCCGCACGGCGTAGACGTCAGCCACGCGCCTAATCGGGCCCGCAGTGACATCCGGCCCGGTCCAAACCAGGACCGCAGACAGCGTTGCGCAACGCCCCACAGTCTGTCAAACGTTCGGAGAGCCACATGAGCGGGGGCGGCAATCCACGATCCTATTAGTTGTCTACGATTTTGTTTCGTTTCAGGCAGCAGTAATGGTAAATGAGATAAAAAGGATAAGATAATTGTGTATCAGAAGAGGTGAGATTAAAAGAGAAAAAAACACACTTTGCGGGGGAAAATTATGGAAATTTTATTTCGAGAGGGTCTTAAAACGTTCCAAAACAAGTTAAAAGTTTTGTGAGCTTATAATTTGGTCGGGCAAAATTTTCTTTTCTAATGTTCTCCGCTTTTGTCTTTACTACAATTTATCTGCAGTGTGCGCCATTGACAAAGAAGGAAGTCGACATAAAATGACATTGTCATTTTAGGTTGTTTTTTTCCCATCTTTATCTTTTTATTCAGCCGATAAGTGGGCTGACAACTCGGGAGCGACTAGGCAGACCGTTGGATGCTATTCAAGGACTGCTCTGCCGACGCATCTCCGAACACAAAACGCATTGCGTGAATGGCCATAACACTATGCATGGGCCCGGCCGGGAGGCGCGCACATGGGCCTCAAACATTGCGGGCGTGGCGTGGCGTGGCGTGGCGTGGCGTGGCGTGGCGTGGCGGGGCGGGGTGGGCCGGGGCGGGCGCGCCTTCTTGCACGGCACGCGGAGAAATGGGAGGCAGCAGCAATATTGCTATGTGGGACCTCTTGCCCATTGACCATGACCTCCCGCCACCGCTCCATCACCGTGCCCGTGCCGGCCAGCAGGCCCGGGCAAGTAGGCCCAATCCCTGCCGGTACTCTCTCGCCAACACACTCTATTTAAAAGGAATCTTTCCGGCTCCGGTTTGTTCAATACGGGCAGCAACATACTACTAGCTTTAACCAGCCATCGTCATTTCTTTTCTTTTCAAAAAAACAACAAAATTAAATGGATAGAGCATTTTCGAATCAAGCGCAGAAAATGCGGAAAAATTAATAATGCAAAAAGTCGCTAGAAAAGGAACAAATACACGACACGTCGCGATGGGCGTTAGGTAAGCGGCTCTCCATTATGCACGGGGACGGGTATGCCGGTCACGTTGTAGTTGTTGTATGCAACGGTGTGGCGGGGCGTAGCGTGGCGCGGCGAGGGCCAGGGATCCTCAACAGGTCTGCCTGGCCTGCGATGCTGCTGACCAAAGAAAGGGCAGAGATGCGCGCTTTTCTGGTTTGGCCGTAACTACTCGGAACAATATGCCGCGGGATGAAGCGCCCCAGATACGATCGTGTACAACGTTTGAAGCCACGACAAACCAGATACGTACGAAGATGGTCTTTTCACGTGCCCGGCGTACTATGATAATGACTCAATTCACAATACAAATTCCTGTTGGAGGCATTAATTTTCGATTGCAGGATACACAACAACATGCCAGAGCCGACAATCAGAGGACCCAGCGACCAGCGACATGCCGACAAGCAACGCTCATCTCTCTCTCTCTCTCTCTCTCTCTCTCTCTCTCTCTCTCTCTCTCTCTCTCTCTAGGTGCTAATTGCTAGACATACCGCCGAGCAGGCCCATAGCGCAGAGCAGCGCACTGCAAGAGCACGACTGCCATATATGAGTCACATCTCGCTGTATTTGCTCGAGGAGTCCTTGCAGAAAACACTCGGGACATGTGAGAATAAGACACGTATAAAATGATTTTAACTTTTTGAAATTATTATTATTTCCATCCTGTTGCGATTTGTTTGACGGAGCGCCTCAATGACGACACGGGGGATTAGTTAACGTGACAGGTGCGTTTACCTGCCGGCCCTCTCGGGCCCCTCGCGCCGACGTAGAGGGATGGGAGGGAACATCGGCTACATGCTCGGTGCACTCCGGGGGTACACTGCCGCACCTTATGAAGGCGAAGAAGACTTTTATTTTCAACGTAGTTTACTAGAACGTCAAGCCCCGTGAATTTATTTAACACACTTGACTGACAAACTGAGAAACAATAACTTTTGAAAGGTGGTCGTATCAAAGTAAAAACTATTGTCAACCTAAGCTTGTACACGAATTTACGACAGTGACAGGATAGGTAAGACTCCCAAAAATCCAACAAGTTTACAAAAACATTCTAAACATTTGGTGTGCATTTTCACCGCACCGAAATGTGAAGTTGAGCTCATTCCCGGACCTCGTGTCGGGATCGCAGGTCGCGGATGGGCTTTGGCTTGCGCGGCGGCAGGCCCAGCCCATGGCATGGCCCATGGCGGCGGCTGCTCTGCCCTGCCGCCGCACTCGCTACATTCTTGCATGACAAATCATTACGGCGCCGCGGACCGCGGAGCAGAGCGCCCCGCCCCACCCCGCCCCGCCCCAGCGGAGCCCGGCGCATTCCCTGCAATAACCCTCCGCGGAGGCTGCTCATTCAACATACGCGCGCCCGCTAGATTAGAAAAAAACACTGTACGGATCTATTTTTTTTTTAAATTCCAGATCAAACGCCACCGGCAGCTGAAATGTGCTTCTATTAACCATCAAGAATTCGGTCAATAAATTTCGGTGACAGCGAATCTTTCGCCAAAGAAATGAATCAGAGCGGATTCAATTCTATTTCGAACCATTTGCAGAGAGCTATAACGATGTCTAGAAACTTCGACAGAAACAGTTGTTTGCGTTGTTTGCGCAAAATTATAAAAATTTAAATGTCGGCACATATTTTCTTAACTGTTGTAGACAAATTTCCAGTTCAAACAATAAGAACTGTTAGGCTTGTCTCAAGTCGCGTAGTTTGAATAAATAGCAGGCACGCGAAGCTCCCTACCAACGGCTCTACTCTGGAATCTCGCAAATAGTTACATAAACGTGCGGCAAGAAACAGCCGTTTTATATTTTGCAGAAAATAAAATAAAAATAAATAAAAATAAAAGCGATCTACGGTATCGGCTGCTTGGCAGTCAATTGGCCGCATTACCCCGACTGGCGTTATACCTCGGCGGCACGCGAGCGCCCGGCTGGGGCGGGGCGGGGCGGGGCCGAGCTGAGGACATCGAGACATGCGAGGAGAGCGCTCTTCACACCGCCCTGCCCGGTCGGTAGCGTGGAGGCAGAGCCAGGGGGGCGCGTCCCGGGGCTGGACCGGTCGGAGGTGTAAGGTGATCGTGTAAGTACCGGCCCGGTACCCCCGGGCCCGGCCGGCGAGCACCTCGCGCAGGAAGGTACCTCGGGTGCTTATAGAGAGTAGGTTCACGTATCGAACCATCCGTCTCTGCCATCATCATGGGAGGGGAGCTATAGGTAAGGGGTTCAACGGCCTGTGCCCAAGACTCCATAACCCTTGCTCGGATGCAAAGCACGGACTAAGGGTGGACGGGGGAAAAGAAATGGACCGCACTAGGACATATATGACGAAAGCGATGTGTAAGTGGCCCCTCTGGAGCACAAACACCACCGCCAGCACGTCGTCCTTGCCAAATCGGCGCAGTATGTCATATCGGAGAGAGAGAGGGCCCCGGGCGACAGAGGTGCTGTCATATGTTTACACACATACAGACACACGCCGCAGCGGCTGGCATAAATTATGTAATTCATCCACGACTACGAGAATGTAGCCGAGCCGAGCCAGGTCGAGCCGGGCCGAGCCAAGCCGAACAAAGCTTAAGAACAGCTATGCGCGCCGCGAGTTTGCGCCATAAACGGAGTGGACGAGCGCGAATTAGCGGCTCAAGTGAGAATGATCTCACAGCTCTACATGACCTGCCGGGCCGTGTCCCGCCGGGCCACGCCGCGCACAGCTGCGGTGCGGTACCGGCCAGGCCTGCCCGGCCACACTCAACCTGCCTGCCTGCCCAGCCCGGCCTCGCAGCGGGGTGCCAAGAAATTGGAGCACTCCGTCCCGTTTAGACCATGACCATTACCGATATGGTTAGCCCGAGTTTTGACTCGGGCCGCGCGCCGCCGGGGCACACGGTACGCGTTGCGCGCAGGCGCGGTGACCGATTGCCGCGGCCGGTCCGGCCCGACGGAATTCATTGCCGCATCAACGTTTACGAGCGTGGCGTGGCGCGGCGTGGCGCACCCATCCATGCCGTTCACCGCAATACCACGTGACTCCTCTCCCGCAGCAACCACTCCCGAAAAACGCGCAATCAGTAGAGTATCATCCACTTCTCGGCCTGAAGAGCGTGTTTGAGTTGGTCTGTCTGCCGCCCGGCTGGGAGCCGCCTGCGGGGTAGGCCGCACGCCCGCCGCCGTGCCACGCGGGGCTGCCCACCCCCCGGCCGGCAGGCGCGCCACCCTGCTGGCCTAGCGCACCTATCAGAGCTGTCGGGGCGGCTGCCGGGGTGGCGAGGGTCAGTGCGGGCCGGGCGGGTCGGAGGTTCCGGGGCGGCTCCCCGCGGGCCGCAGTCGTCGTGGAGTGCAGCCGCCCGTCGGGTCCAGGACACGCCGCTGGGGGGTCAGGCCGCACAATGCAAGGTCAGGCGGGCCTCCATCGACACGCCCGGCACCGGCGGCCCCGCCCCGTGCGGCGTGGCGTGGCGTGGCGCGGCGTGGCGTGGCGCGGCGTGGCGTGGCGCGGCGTGGAGTTTAGCAGCCAGCTTTATATAGGGCCCTGATGCCGGCCGGCCGGCCAAACAAACGGCCAGCGCGCGGAAACGGCCGAGATTGGCCAAGATAAGCGAATAAATAAGTTTAATGAAATATCACCTACATGATAGCGCTTTAAGGCGCGGACGTTAGTTGTTCCCACGTTTAGTGACTTACGGCCCTGCGGAGCCTGTCGGCCGGCGCACGAGCTTTGCATTACGACTGTCACTGGCGGAGATGGTACCGCCACCGCCGCGACGCGACCCCCGAGCCGCGCCGACCGGGGCCGACGGCCGACGGCTTGTCCGAGAGCGGGGTTGCCCACGGCTTGGCTGATTTGTGAACAAACCCCTGCGGTGCGGCTATGCGCACTCGTCGCACCGGGTGGACAAGTTTTGATTTTTGCAATTAAGGACCCCGGAACAAAAACCACTGAAAAAGTATAGCGGACAAAAACGACACTCTTTGCGTTGCAGAGAGCACACTACGGCAAACTTTACCAGCCCAGTACAAGTTCATCACCTCGGTGAGCCAGGCAGTGATCGGTCGCAAAGGTATGCCCAGTCCCACCCCACCAGGCCACGTCCTGCCCGCCGCCTAACCCACACTGCCACGCCCCAGCCGGATCCACGTCGGTGGCCCCCGTCCGTCCAGAGCCATCTGCGTCATGAGCACTAACAGTTCGTACGCAGTTCACATGGAATCGCCGTACGTGGCGTTCTTTCTTTTAATGACAACAACACGAGTTAGCGTGAGTGTGACAAACATACTATCCAGGGCAGCGAAAGATTAACCACTACTAAGAGAGGCAATGTGTCCGGGTAATAACAGTGCGATATATCGACCTCCACATGTCAGTCCGGCACCAGCTCCGTGACAGTGACGGCATCAGGTGCCGGCCGGCCGCCGGGTCCTGGCGCAGCAGCCTCACTAGTTGTCTCCCTGCGCCACCAGGGGGAGGCACCGGGCGCGGAGCACGCGCGGCGTACCGAGCTCCAGCCGGGCGCCGCCAGGTGGCGGCAGACGCGTGGGGGCACTAGGGGGAATGACTCACGACAAGACGTACGTCACGTAAATGGGCTACAGTTAATTCCAGATTTTGCCCAAACTCCGTACATTTCCGTCTCATCTATGTAGGTGACCATTGTCGATCTTTTTATTCCTGAGCAACGGGGTACTTCAGGGAAGCGAATTAATAGAAATAAAGGTTTCAAAGTTGGACAGAAATTGATGGAAGAAGTTGCTCACATCGAAAAATCGAAGAAACCGCCCATTCCGAGTCAGAATAGTACAGTTGTTTGAAGCTCAGGCGAAAAAGTGACTAGCATTCGTTAGGGCAAAATTGGAAATTTACACTTGCCTAAGTCTCCTTGTGTCAATTTGTGAAAGAGACGACTGTTTCAACATGAAGCAAGCCAAGTCTACAGCAAAAGTATAGCTGACCAAATAATTTAAACTGTCACTATTGTGGGTTTTTAAGCCAACGCCAATCAAACTGCTTAAGACATCATAAGTCGCCGTCACGGCCCGCCGAGCAGCAGCAGAAGCAGCGACCTGCTCCTGCTGCTGGATCCGCGCGCGGATACTCCGCAGCGCGCGCGCACTCGCGGCGATACTCCGGGCGCCAGGTGGGGTCCGCGCTCAGGTCCGCGTCCACACCGCCGTCTGCACGCACTCGCTGAGGTGGGCTAAGACCGCGGTGAGCTGTCCGCTTCCCCCGCGGCGCCTTCCTGGAAAGCCGTCGTCGCGTCCGTCAGCGAGGAGCCCTTCCCGCGTTGTTGCCCCACGACGTCGCCGCGGTGACTAAACACGCTGACGCGCTCGTCGCGGCTGGAGCAAGCCTCCTCCTGAGAGCCGCACTCGCGCATCTCATTCCGCCACCAGGACGCGGCCAAGGGGCGAGGGCCGGTAGTGTGAGGGCGGACAGGGAAGCGCGTCGCGACGCTCATCCCGAGGCCCTGCTCGGCTGTGTCACCACCAGCGACCGCCAGCGACCTCCGGGAAGGCCGGCCGGCCAGCATGCTGGCCGCGGGCGAGCCGACCTGCGCATGTGCGGTGCATCACTAATTGTCCGAGACGACGACGACGACGACGACGTGCAGAGGGAAGCGGCTGTGATTGACATTTCCAGCGCGGCGTCCAATCGAATCCGAGCCAGCCGCTCCACAGCGCGGCGAATGCTTTTATTTCCCCAATCGTGACGGCGGCGGCGTGAAATAACAAAAGTACAGCACACCGCACGACAACTCTTTTGTTTTCGTCCGCGCGAAATTTAGAAGCGACTCGTAATAATAAAGGTTAATAAAACGGACTGGTTCATGTGCAAACGAGGTCCGGAAACAACGGCCGACGTGCCTTACGCCCTTAGGACAACAACCTGGGCGTGACCCCGGACACTCCGCGGGGGCCCCGCTGCGGGCCGCGCCGGGCCACGCCCGCCACGCCACGACGCCCCGCCCCACGACGGTACGAAGCCCAGGGCAGGCACGCGAATTTTTAATGGACTAGCGTGGCGTGGTCTGCTGCGAGAGATCGACCGTCATGTCGAGATCACATGCCGCGCCGCGCGCACCGCCCCGCCCGTCAGGTATAGGGCTGGCTAGGCTGGCAGGCCAGCGCCCTGCGCGACAAGCAGGTCGGGCCTGCCCAGCGGGTAAGGCGGGGAGGATAAGGTGTGGGATGGATAAGGGTACAGTATTACACAAAAGCAGTACAAACGATCGGGTACTCACCAGCTCGGTGTTGCCGGACACGGGCACGGGGGCCGCCTCATAGCGTCGGACGCTGATCACTTGATGTGCCGGACTCACCACCTCCGTCATTGTCGCTAATCATTTATCCTGGAGAAAGAAAAAAAATAAAAATAAAATAATTTGTCAATCAATAGATTACGAAAGATATACAGGGCACACACATGGTGCGCTCGGCTGTTATTCAACTGCAAAACCCTCACCCGCACCTCGCGAGCGGGGTCAGACAAGGGGCCAGCAACGTCTCCCAATGGCAGCTGGTGTCGCGTTGGCGCCGGGCCCCGAGACGCCCGCCCCGCGGCACCACCCCTCTCCGTCACGGCCCTCCTCCTTCCCTGACACATTCTTGGGCGCAAACAATGATGCCTCTACGACCTTCCGATTTGCAAGTCCACCACACGACGGCACTGCCGGCCGCAGGAGGATGGAGTGTCCCTTTGTGAGTGACTCGCCCCGCGCCAAGGACACGCCACGACATTCGTCCTGTTGCCGGCTGGGTTCAAATAGACGTCCTGAAAGCGGCGGGTCCAGCAGGGTGGCGCCGCCGGTGCACTTGTGCTGCTGGTGTCACACACCGGCTCGCTCGTAAAGAGCTTTGAGCGGCGGGCGGCGCTTCCGCTTAGCGGGCGGGGCGGGGCGGGGCGTGTGCGAACGAAAATAAAACAAACGCGGGAGGTGAAGTGGGTCAGTGCGGCGAGGTGCGGCGCCACACCTTAGGAAAAAAAGGGGGCGCATGAAAGCCCGCGTTTATGGCGCTCCGACTAGGTTACCGCCAATCTACGGGACCTGAACAACAAAAACGAAATCCGATTAAAACTGGTATATTGAAGTAAACTTTAAAAGATCCATGTATACGAACGACATGGTTCAGTTGTTTGCAGTGGTGTTGAGCTGTAGAATATACCCCTCAGAAACCCGTACGCTAGCGGGATATGATGACCACCAGGAGCAGGTAAGCGTCACAGGCACGCAGAAAAACCAAAGCAGAAAACAAACAAAAACAAGTCGCTCTAAGCAAATGTTTGCCGTTAGCTGTAAGCGGTGGGCGCTGCCGTGCTGCCAGCAGGTGTGTCCCCCGGAGCGACGCTGGGTCCCCACGGACAGCCGCCGGCGGCGCCGCGCGCGTTTGGAGAGAGCATCGTTCACCCGACAGGTTCGCAAAGTAGTATCTTCCCTCGGAGGGCCCGCCACAACCACCGCATTGCGTGCGGTCGAGAGCCCCCCTAGGGCCTCGGTAGGGCCCAGCGGGGCAGAGGGCAGCTGCGAGCGTGCGCGTCGACCCGGCCCGAACCCGCCGCGCCCACCCCGCCCCACCACGCCACTCGCGACAGGTATGCGTCAAGGGGGTGGCGCCGGGTGGGCACAGCTTCCTCGGGCGTGTCGAAGCGCCCGTCGCGCAGATTACTGCACTTCTCCCCCCCCCCCTCTCCCACCTGGCCCCTACTGCGCCCGACGCGCCAAAACCAAAACATACCCTACTGAATCTATCAAGATGCCAACAGTTTAACGAAAAAAAGCAACAACATGCAAAAACGCGGGACCGTTAATGTCATTATTTTTCTGGTCGTGCGACACCATGATGACTCAAAAGCCGGTTCTCCTACACTCCGCTCCTGCTGCTCGCGAGCAGGGGATTAGCGATATTGCTCGATTACAACGTATCGCCCAGCATATAATTTGTCTCCGGCTTTTTCTTTATGTTTCTCCTTTTTCTGTCATTTCCACACATTTCCCCCGCCGGCGGTTTCTCACACCGCGTGACACCCACGACAGCGCGGGCGGGGTGAGCGACCCAGTTCTAGTCCGCAGCCCTGACGGCGCGCGGCCGGGATCGGGGAACCCGAGCCGCCACGACCCGCGGTCGCGGCGCGCGGATCAAAATACGCGACCCGCGGAAAATTAAGTGCGCGGCGAGGACCGTGAGTATTCGTCGCCGTCTGTGCCGTGGGTGGCCGAGCGCTGTCCCCCACCGCGCCGCCCTATGAGCGACTTGTTCTCTAGGCGTTATACTTTGCTTTTCACGCGTCGTAAGGATTAAACAGACAGGCGGTACGATGATCTAAGCGCGGTCGCGCGCGCAGAGCTGACGCGTCGTGCTCTGCATACGAGTGTATGCCCGCGCCGCCCCGCGCCGCGCCGCCGAGCCCACTCTTCACAGCAGTAACTTGCGAGTGTTCCTCCCCCTTCCCCCTCCCCCCCCCTTCCCCGCCCCGCCCCGCCGGCTCATATCCACACACAGCCTTAATGGAGCGCGCCTGTCGCGACAATTAAAAGCGCCCTGATTAGAATACAGCCCGACGGGACAGGTTGGCATTTGGGCGGACTGACTGGTTGACATTATGAGCGCCTTTAATCGCTGCCCGGCCGCGGCGGCGATGCGTCGTGAGCCGAGCCTCCCACACGGGGCGGGGCGCGCCGGCCGGGGCACCAAGGCCGCGGCAAAACCGAATTACGGAAAATGATTGGAGAAAAGAACGCGGGGGGCTTGCTTTCGACTATAGATGAAAAGCGCACCAACAAACGTTATATTGAATCGACAAAAACTACGGCCTCTAGTGAGTGCTATAAACTAAAAGTGTCACACCAGAACACAAAGACAACAACGCGCGCGAGTGGACTACAATGTACGTTAAAGGCACTAGTCATGCCACCTCAACGGTGGCGCATTTAGTGGTTTTAACCAGGGGCACAAAAACGTTAATGACAGTCATCAACTCCCTGCTTCTGATGTCTCACACAATGAATTCCGGAGAAGAAAGTTACGACGTTTCTACCTCAACGTTATGTTGCAAAAAAAGGGAGTTATGAGGTGTATGAAGTTACGAGTGTGTGACGTCGGCCAGAGAATCCGCACTTGTGGAACAGTCGAACAAGAATGTAGAACAATGGTTGATTTAATTTTCTATAGGGCGGTTATACGCGCCTTTTATCGACACCCCCGTCCCCGTTTCTTATCAAAATGATGCTGATGTTCCTTTAGTTTTATACGGCAGCTCCGCACGCACTTTTGCGCTTCCGTCACGGCGGGCCGGGGCGTGACGCAATGCCGATCGGGTCCGCCGCCGCCCAGCATCGCGCCGGTGAAAGGGTAATCCGAGAGCCGTTCCCACGCGCGGCCCGCCCGGGCCGTGTGTCACCTTCAAATCGGACGATAACCATTTCAGAAAATCAAACGTTGCTGACGTAACAATTACGATAACATGCGGCGTAGCACCGCCGTGCAAAGAGTAGGTTTAGTATCCAATGTCCTCTAGTGATGTCACTTCCAATATTTGGAAAGTTTTGTAAGAGGTAGACGGAGAGCTTTTCCTCGTCCCCTCCGTTGTCCTGGCCATCGTCGTGTCCTTCCCCCGGTCCTGCCCATCAAACCCGCCGGCGGGTCTCTCCCAAACCAGAAATCGGTGTCAAGGGGTGAGATCATCGGCCGCCAGCCCGGCGCGCGCGTCTCCACGCACTCGGAAGCAAAACGGTCTTTAAAAGATACGACATGGTTGCCATTTCGAGTCCAAGCTGCTCTGGCGCTGCCTCGGCGCGGAGGCTACCGTGCGAGATGGCTGCCGGCTGCCGCCGCTGTCAGACAAATTGGCTGGATAAACGGCGGGGACGTGAGAGAGGTTCGATCGGCGGCCTCCATTATCAGCGCGTGACCCGCTCCGTCAGGCCGGGGGCGCCTGCGGGCCCCGGGGTAGGCACCAGGCAAGCCCGGCGCTTAGGGCGCCTGCGGGCCCCGGGGTAGGCACCAGGCAAGCCCGGCGCTTAGGGCGCCTGCGGGCCCCGGGGTAGGCACCAGGCAAGCCCGGCGCTTAGGGCGCCTGCGGGCCCCGGGGTAGGCACCAGGCAAGCCCGGCGCTTAGGGCGCCTGCGGGCCCCGGGGTAGGCAGGCCCGGAGGACACCTCAGCGCTGCTCGGCGACCTACCCAGCGCCCGGGGCGCCTGCGGACCCCGGGGTAGGCAGACCCTGAAGACACCTCAGCGCTGCTCGGTAGCCTACCCAGCGCCCGGGGCCCCTGCGGACCTCGGGGTAGGCACGCCCGCGCGACACTCCTGAAATGCTTGGTGGCCTACCGCGAGTCTCGCAGGCGCTCCAAGCACGTTGGGGAAAACAACAACATGAAAACAAACTCATAATATTTTTGACCGACAGTGCTAAATGTGAAAGAAATTGGGCGCTGCTAAATGGATTACTTGAGAATCATGCATAGACTAAGATCCATAAATTATGACTCGGTGAGTTGAACGCACGGGAGCGGCGATAGCGAGCAAACCAATGGCGCTCGCCACTCAATTTCCCCGGGCCACGGCCGCGCGTCCTCTGACACTACACTACACGCGCACCCGGCCCAGCGCACCACACGGACCGCACCGCACGCCTGATTCGGTGACGTGCGCGTTTTTCACTCTGACAGGTCGGCCGGCACCCCTGCCCCGCCCCAGCCCACGGCCGGGCGGGCGGGCCAGCAGGCATCAAACCGACCCGCAGTAGCAAACAGAAGCGATCCTAGCCGTTCAGCATCAACACCAGCCAATGTCGTTAAATTTATATCAACTGTAAAATATGAGTCACTTTTCCGCGATGAAAGACGAACAGTGCATGGATGACTTTCGCACTTTACATTGAGGAGCGTTGGGAGGGAGCGGGGAGGGAGAGGACACATACACGACAATGCTATCGCGCGTACCGCTCAGCCTTGGCGCTCTGTTCTCCCACAAGACAACTCCCGGAATGGAAGTTCCGCGACCGCCTCAGGGTTGACAACTGTACCACCCGCGGGCTTGAGCGAGTGTATGATGGAGGGGAGGGAGGGAGGGAGGGAGGGAGGGAGGGAGGGAGGCTGAGAGAGAGCTAGACTGCTTGGCGAGCGAGCATATATATTTTTGCAGTCGCGCGCTGCAGTTTATTGGGCGAGGGCAGTGCACAGTGGGCCGGCTCGGCTCGGCTCGGGGACCTTCTAATGCAGATGGGGTCCGAGACTCCGACACGCTGGGCCGTGGGCGTCCCGAGCAGCCGAAACGGCTGCGACCGAAAACGCTCGTCATAAACAAGGGGGAACGACGCGCGTTCTGAACGCATTCCTCGCG
>NW_026267234.1:480081-481778 GCF_000697945.3 Frankliniella occidentalis
TTTGCGCGTTACGATTCATTTTAGAAAACAGATGTTTTGAGACAATCTATTGTGTGTGTGTTGTTTTTTTTTTTGTTTTTTTTTTTGCGTTTTGGGCCATGTCGATTCTTGTCAGTCTAAAACACAGCTAAATATGTGATAATTGTTCTTTTTTTTTTTTTTGTTTTTGTTTTTCAAAGAATCTCTGTAATTTTTAAAAAAATAAAGAAATGGGTTTCCCAGTTCTTAATGGGTCGATTGCTTTTATGAACTACATAAATCCTATGTACACGTATGGCATATCTAGCTTTCCCAGGAATTATTGTTGATTTTAGTGTGTTTCTACCTTTATTTCTCTCTAGGAGCCAGAAAACCAATGCGATTGGGCGTTCTCGGGTAAATTCTGAACCGTACTTATCAGAATAAGCGTTAAGAGCTTTGAACGACAGAAATCAGCCAATTTTTGACAAAGTTACAATGTTATATAGAGCACTTACAAAAAACTGAACTTTGGGGGACCGGGGGACCGGCGCACTCCCTAATTTTGTGAATTTTGCAAAACAAAACAAAAATGGTATAAACTTATTTCCGATAAAGAGTCGATTTTGGGTGGTGGGGTGGCGCCCCATTCCATTGAAACTTTTGTTGTTGTTTTTTCCTTCAAAGTCCGGGACACACCAGGATACGTCAGGACGTGTCCTGGCTACATGTTATTGCGTCAGAACGCATCCTGGATTCATCTGGATATCCGGACGCGTCCTTGATACCTCAGGATACACCTGGACGCATCTTGGATGAGTCCTTAATTGATATTCTTCAATTGCCGGGGTTCATTAGTATATGAGGATATGACCGGACCCACGCTGGACGTTGGAGTTCTTGGACATGGTTAAGGTATGCTCTGGACGCGGCTGGTATGGATGGAAATTGGACTCTCTCTGGATAGTGGACGTGCCTTGGATGGGCCTGGGCCTTGGACACCTGAGAGTTCTTGGACAAGGTGCAGATGAACCCTGGACACGACTGGTCTGGACAAAAGTCAGATGCTGGACGAGTTTTGGATATGTCGAGGACACCGGAGAATGTTTTGAGAGATGAGGATACGCTGTAGCCGCGATCTGTAGATGAGATTGGGACACCCAGGATACGGACATGTTTGGGATGGGTCTGGGCGTGTCAGGACAGCGAGGACATATGCGAGGATGCGCTTTGGATGAACGTCTTGTCCTAAACCTATCCAGCAGTTCCATCAGGGAGCCCTCTTAAAAGAGTACCCTAATAAAGTATTATTTTATTCTATACTAACAGTAAGACCAACGCACCAGCTGTAGAACATTCCAACTGTGGCAAGAGTGGTTCACACTGGAAAAACAAAGGCACTAAACAACACCTTTCCCGCGGCACTAAAGTCAAGGGCGCAGTTTAGTGCCTTTCCTGGGGAACTAAAGTTTCGTGCCTTTCCAAAGGAACTAAACTTGTATGGAACTCATATGAAGCTAGCCAGCTAAGGGTATGAAAGGTCACATTTATTGCCATTCCTAAAGGCACTGAAGCAACAGTGAAACAGTGCAACAATTCCTACAACTCCCGTAACAGTAACAGAGGGGCTTGTACTACTGTAGCATTTACAGAGCAGCCCTGTTCCACACTTGGCTATCTGGGCTGGATATGCTCCAAAACGGAGAGAAAAAATGCGATAAGAGGGGAAGGGGGGAGGG
>NW_026267234.1:483883-487043 GCF_000697945.3 Frankliniella occidentalis
GGGGTGAGGTAGGGTGGGGTGAGGTAGGGTGGGGTTGCAAGCCGGCGAAGACAATTCCAGAGCTTGTCATGTCTTACAGCCGGCTGCGACATTCATTGATCGCAAAGTTGGCAACGCCACCTCCTACTGCAGCTGCTGCCGCCGCCTCGACCCGCCACACCTCGCCACGCCGCGCCACGCCCCGGCCGGACAGACGGAGCAGGCAGGCACACCCACAGCATCAGAGTCCTACGCAGTCCGCAAGCCTTGCCAACCTCCAAAAACCCACACGCACCGAGGGGGAAGGGGGAGGGGAGCAAGGAGGGGGCTCGCGGGACGCGCGCTCACGGGCGAGGAATGCTGAGCAGCAAGTGTTTGGCAGCCTTGGGGACTGCTCGCGCTTTTGTCTCCCTCACGACGACGAAAACAAACAAAAATTAAGAAGGGGCGCTTCTCTTCTTGAATACCTCCCATTGTCTCCCCCCCCCCCCCCCTTAAACTGCTGCCCAAAGCGCAGGCAAACGGCCGATGAGATGTGCACGGCAGATACTGGAAGTAGAAGCTGGACCAAAGCAGACAGAGTGCCAGTCCAGCATACGCGGCTGCGGCCCACCCTGCCACCCACGCAGCGCAGCGCCCTGCCAGAGGTACACCGCACCGCACACCGCGATGGCGGGGCGGCCTCGGCGGGGTGTTCCACGGTGTTCCACGGCGTTCCACATACGAGAGGGATCCCCTCCCGCAATCAGTGAAGGGCTGATAGTCGGCCGGGCTGCCCAGGGTCGCGTGGGTCAGGCGGCGCCGCGGCATAAACTGCCCGCCACGCCGCGCCACGCCGCGAGAAGAAATAAGAAAAGCGGGAATAACTTTGAGAGCATGATCGGCTCCGGAGCGAGAGGTTTCTATCGACCCTGCCAATAACGCTGCTGACCCGACCGACCGCTGGGCCGGCCTGGGCTTGCCAACAACAAAAACGACCCCCGCCGGCCCGGCAAGACCATAGGCCAGGTGCGCCACCTGTGTCGATGCAAAATACTTGGGGCACGGTGCCAAGCCTCGCGCGCACGCCTGCCAATAGTGCAACTGCTAAAATAAAGATAAATGGAAAGGTGCGGGCAGTATTTGAGACACTTATTTGCCCGCGCCCGCCTGTCTGTCTACCACGTCGACGGGGTGGACCGCTTCCCTCTCACTCTCTCTCACTCTCTGTTCGGAACCAGTCTTGCCAATGAACCACGCGCCAAGCCGCGCCCGCAGCGCCCAGTCGATAATAACTCCCACCATTGTGCGAAAATATTCATTTCGAAAGTTGGCGTCACCGGCACGGCGTTCCTCACTGCCCACGAAGGCAGCAGCGACGCGCGCGGGTCACCCGCCGGGAAACTAACAAAAGGACGCGAGCTCTTCCCTTATAATTCCGCTTTCGCCGCCGATCGCAATATCGTTGCCGTCACGGCGTCCCTAATGAAGGACGAGAGGGAAAGCCCACAAGGTATGGACTCGGCCGAGCTGGTCGTTATTCGAAAAATAAAAACCTCGCAGCGCCGCGGCTCTGAAGTTAGTTTGGCATGACGATTTACAAACGCGGTCATCAATATGCAGTTTTGTAATGCGTCTCTCTCTCGCTCACTCACTCTCTCCCGCCCTCCCTCTCTCTAATCGGTGTGCACCGCCGTGCACTCCACGGGTGTCCGTCCCGCAAGTATGACGCAACTCATCAGTCTCCCCACCCCGCCTCGCCCCGCCCGTACGCCCCGCACTGTCCACAGCCGATTGATTGATAACTTATCGTGCTTAGCTCAGGCTAATTGAAACGAGGTATATAGGCTGGCGGGGCACGACGCTCTATCCATGCGCAACGCACTGCGGGGAGACCACACGTCGAGGAGAGCGGTGTGCTCAACTCAAAGCAGGCGGCAGCGGCATCAGGAGCGAGGGGGCGGCTGCGGGATGAGAAATCTGCAAAGTGGGAGAAGGGTACGGCGCGCCGGGCCAGGTGCCCCAGACACCTCTCGCGGCCGCCCGGCCTCCACAGCTCATGTCGTATCGAGTAAAGGGGAGGCGGGGAGGGAGAGGGGGAGAGCGAACGCGATTTAAATGGCGCTCGTCTTTTGTTTCGACGCCGCACGCCGCTTTGAACTGCAATGACTCCGCAGCTATTTGCACGCCAAGCCGCGCCACGCCAAGCATTCTTTTCGCGATTAAAACCACGACGACCGTCTACTCTCTCTCTCTCTCTCTCTCTCTCTCTCTCTCTCTCTCTCTCTCTCTCCCTCTCTCTCCCTCCCTCATACTCTCATACCCACCATAGCTATCCTGCATCGCGCCCATTACGCAGCGCAACAGGTGAACAAGTGGGTCAGAAGAGTCACACTCGTCAAAGGAGCTCCTCTAGAGAAAGGGCGCATTTGTAAAAAAAAAAGTTTGTTAAATTAACAAATATTAAAGTGCAATGCAGTCACGTAAGGCGCACGTCTTCTACGTAAAGAATATCAGTATAGAAAAACAGCCGAAGTGAAGTAACCAGTGGCTCGCCAGTGGCTGTGTTTGTTCACAGACAATCTCCGAGTGAGACAGACCTCTGTACAGAAAACAGTCTTCCTAAATGAACATTCGAAACATGGATGGACATCTTGCCGTGTCTCAGTAAGAAGTGCTCTTAACAGTGACGCAGTATCAAGTAAAAATGTCTGATTTGAGGGAAAAGGGAAAACATTAAACTTCCATAATATTTGCGGAAAACCTCCTCAGATTTTGAGGAAGTCTTCTAAAATTAAATGTGAATTTCTGTCATTTTTTTTGAGATCTCCCCAATATCTGAGGAGTTTTTCCTCAAATATGAGAGTTCCTCCAAGTTAGCCCCCTTTTCCTAAAATAAAAAATCAGACATTGTTATCACCGTGCTCATACTTGTCACGCACAACGCACACGTTTCTGTGGTGTGTGTGAATGTGACCCACCACCGCGGCTCTTCGCAGAGTGATGCGATCCCCTCATTGTCTGCAATGAATGCGAAGCCGACCGGAAATAAACTAAACCGCAGCTCTGAGTCGTGGGAGGCGTCGCGACGCGTCGCAGCGGGATGACGTAAATAATCGCATTCTCTGTCTCCTTCTCAGAGAGAGAGAGGGAGAGAGGGAGAGAGGGAGAGAGAGAGAGAGAGAGAGAGAGAGAGAGAGAG
>NW_026267234.1:487393-487786 GCF_000697945.3 Frankliniella occidentalis
CCCCACCCGAACGCTCTCGTAAAACTCTGGACAAAACGGCGACAGATTTGGACGCCCCCACGCCTGGCCCGCGCGGTCCCCCTGCGGCCCAGCAGTAACAAGCCTCGTGGTGCCCTGCTCGCACCCACACGCCACTCCCCGCATCGCGTCCCTCTCGCTCTTCAACCGCGAGGCGACCGCTTACAAGCCGAGCGCGGGGGGCGGCGATAGCGCCGGGGACACTTTGGGGCGCCGCGTCGGCCCTACAAGGGACTACAACGGACTACAAGGGCCACACATCACGAGCGGAATGCTGTCGGACCGATGAAATTAGTGGCGATACAAGGGAGTGCCACACGGTCAGGACCCTCCGTTCCCTCGCCCCACCCCACTCACAAGCACGGGGTGGGCGGC
>NW_026267234.1:488801-494652 GCF_000697945.3 Frankliniella occidentalis
CGCTCTCCCCCCTCCGCGAGGCTGCCCCCTATTAGGCGTCCAAGGACCGTCCCAAAAGGCTGGCCCGGTCGCGCGACCACACGGGCTGCCTGCACATGAACCCACCGCGCCGACTCGGCTGCAATCACCCCCGCCTCCACCCGAGGGCATTGTCTGCTGCACCGCGTACTCTTGACGACAATACTACCCATACTAGTGCGCTGCTCGATTTCAAAAGTGACTAAAAGTGTTTACGGCGAAGGTGCAGACTCTGCAGAGCGAGCAACGAGTCGGGGGCCGCTCGCTTTACTATGTTGCAGGACAGAACAACACCACTCCGGGCGCGCCGGCCGTAACAGTCGGGGGGGGGGGGGGCAGCTCCACGAGCCTATCCACTCGCTCCGGCAGCAGCCTAATCAAATCCGCGAGCCTCCGCACCCCCCCCCCCCCCTCCCTCCTCCTCGTCTTCCCATTCAGAGTGTGTCGTGGGCGGAGACGCTCACCTCAACAGCAGACGATGTGAAGCCCCGCCCGCTGGTGCTGGTGCGTCGTTGCTGCTGCTGCTGCTACTCCAAAGGGGTGCGAGGGGACGGCACACACTCACACAACCGCACAACTAGAGCACTGGGGCCTGGAAGAACCAAGGGATGGCGCGTCAAAAAGACCACCCGGGCAACGAACGACACATGCCTCAAAAAGCGTTTCGAACAGAGTGGGCTACGAGAAAGCACGAACAACGCTCGCACAACTAACCCCCTTCCCCCAGTTATGACAACTTTCGGCAAAGCGTCCACCACCCTTGTGTAAGGGCACGCAATCAAACAATTTCAAAAAAGATTACTTAACACAATTTACAGACACCTAAATTTTAGAAAAATAATGAACGCAGAAGGCATTGAACAATGGTCATAAACGACATACGAGAAGTCGAACCACGCTCTGAGAGGTGTTGATCGCCGGTTGTCACGTCCTTCAACAACCCCAGTGCTCGAATCCAAAAATGCACTTATTCCAACACGAAATATATCAAAAGAAGAATAAACACTCCACGGGGCATATAAAATTTAAGATCAAAAATAGCTGGCACCTGCACACCTTTGGCGCACTGCGACTTCGGCGCCTCGGACACGGACGGTAAACGCTTCGCGGACGAGTCCACGCGGGACTCCAGTCGATGGCTAACTGAGGGCGTCGCGGGCCGCCGCCATCCGCCATGCCCGGCGCGTGGGGAGGGGGGCCGGCGGCCACTCCGCGCCGCTCCCTGCGGACACCTCACTGTACCACACACACAGGCCGGGCCACTCAATGACATCTGTGCGAGCATCTGTGCTGCAGTGTCCAGAGTTAGCACGCAAAAACAAGCGATTCCTAAAAATAGCAAAAAAGAGTTTGCTAATATTTGTTACTTTGTTGGCTGCAAACCTGCTCGCTGTGACAATAATAGCAAAATAATTTTGCTACTATAATCAATGAAACTTTTTTGCTGCTAAAGCAAAAAGGTTGCTACAAGTAAATTTGCGGGCGTGGCAAAAGTTTGCTGCACCAGGAAAAAAAATTGAACCAAAACATTTTTGAATCGACAGTCACTGTAAGATTTTTACAAACTGCTATTTGTAACGTACTAAGGATTTGGAACCTTTGTAATACAAACAAATTCTTCGTATTACGAAGGGCTTGGCTTTGTAAAACAGAGAGCACGCGTCAGTTAACCAACTGATGTTCGTGGAATACGAAGAAAATCTGTATGTAATTTGGTGGTTCTAGATCCTTTGAACGTTACAAACCCAATTATTCGCAATATGAAGACCACTCTTTGTAAGGAACTAAGAGTGTTAATCCCACTTACTTTGTCTGTAAAACAGCTGACAGCTGCGTTCACTTTAAAGTGAATGACACCTTGGGTGTCATCCAGAAGTACGTCCGTTTCTCTTAGATTCATCCGACAAATTATACGGAAGGAGCTCGGCGCCTGCGAGACTCACGGTAGGCCAGCCCGCTGTACACGTATGCACTGAGGGCTAGGTGTAGCCTACCTACCAGGCGCTTCGAGAGCTTTCGTCGGTTGAACTTAACTTCGCAACGGCGAATGACGGACGTTCTCGCTGGATGGTCCCTTAACTATCAAAAACATTGAGAATGATAAACAGGTCACAAAAAATGGTGAGAAGTAACATGGTTATCACACTCTTTAGTGTATAACAACTATTTTTCTTTATTTGTCACGTACGTTTCTGTATTTGATAGTGCTGTCAGCTGACACACACTTTTTTATGCATATGACTCGATGGTCACCGATGGTCACCCATTTTTTTTCTCAGGGTGTTAGGATGTCACACAATTCTATTCGTACAGAATACTGCTCCAGCAGCATACAGTCCCGGCGGTTCTCAGTCGGCTTCATCAACTTGGTGAGCTGAGCAGCGCGGCCAAAGCTTGGCCGCGCGAAATGGAAAAAGAAGACGACAAACAAAAGAACGGCCGCCTTCTCATTTAGTTTCGTCGAAACATTACCTGGCATGCGCGCCTTTTCCTCGCAGCCAGCCTCCTCGCCTCCCACAGCTGACGTGCACACGGTCCACCTCCGTCGCGGCTCCGCGCAGCGACCCCGCGCCGCTGAGACATGCCGTGTCTCTGGCCGCGCGGGATATCGCCCGGCGCGGCCGTGGGGCCTAAAGTGCGACCCGCGATACCCCGCGGCCGAGGAGTAGTGGGCCTCCCCCCCCCCCCCGTGCATGTTGGGCTGCCTGCCTGCACGGCGCGGGCGTGGTCACTCGAGCCGAGCCCAAGCCGCCCGAAATGCCGCGTCCAGGGTAGAGGATCTGGGACGACGAAGTACCGGTCACGGATAGACACCGCGCAGACTTAACAGTGCCGATTTGTTTTGACGGTGTGCCTTTGGGTTTCCAACTGATGCCAGCAACTTACAACCCTTTCTTTTACGTTGGTTTTATAGGTGATTTGAAATGAAATAAAATGAAAACAAATAAATAAGTTCATCGAACAGTTTGTTGCTGATTAAAGGAGAAGGAAACCCACACTAGAACCTCATTAAACGCTTTGATCTTATTAAAGAGGCGTTTGGTTTCGAGGGGGTTTTCACTCGAGATTTCCGTGCACACAGTATTTCGTAATACGTGTATTTCGTCGGTATTTCTCAGGAAAAGTTCACCGTTTTGGAGCATATTTAGGCGTATTTCGGTGTATTTCACGTGAAATACCTGTGAAATACCTCATTTGGTGTACACGGTATTTCAGAAGTGAAAACCCCCTCGTTTGGTTTAAAAAACAACAACAAAAAAACATTACTCATTTATAGTGTAAGGTATCATATGCTAAAAACACACAAAAACAACAAATTTTACAGCACCCAGAGAACCATTTAGTTGATACAACTAAATCAGGGTTGTAAGAACCAAAATTTAGTTCCTAAAACCGACTAAAATTTAGTAACCCTATTTTTAACTAAATATAGTCGCACCAATCAAATTAAGTCATCTAGACCAAATTATTTCATCGCCACGAATAAAATTTTATTTCCAAGAGCTAAAATTTCGTCGGTTTTGAATTTGGTTATATGGACTAAACGGTCTTCTGGGTGAGGCCTTATAGACCTTAGGTCAGAGACAGTAGCTGGAGGCAGCAGTTCGTGTAGAGCCAGACCACACCGAGTGAAATGAGCGCCATGAGAGTGGCTCCCAAAGGTAGGCAGCATGTCTGGCGTCGGTTCAGTGGAGGGGGGCCGGGCGAGTAGGGTGGGAGGGGGGGAGCGGAGTGAAGTGGGCCGGGAGTGGGGTGCAGTGCGCCTCTCTTGGACTCCTTACTTGACTCTTCCTTCCTCACCCCTCCCCCCCCCCCCCCCCCCTACGCGAGCCTTATCTCACCTTGCCCTGCCATTGTCTCATCATATGCAATAACCGATGACGATGCGGCGGTGGCGGGCGATGGGAACCGCAGTGGCAGCAATAGAAGGCGCCTTCGCTCGCTCTCCTCCGCGTTTGTGCAGCGCGTCAAGGGTAAGGCCAAGGCGCGCGGACGGACGGACGGACGGACGCACCCGCCGCTGTCACCGCAGAAGGGAATCACCGCACATGCATAGCACTGCAGTATAGTGCACACCGCACACGGGTGCGCGCCCGCGTCATGCACGGGCACAAGGCGCCTTGACATTTCAGCCAGCTAGGTGGCCGCCACCTACAACCTCTGTGACCGTCCATCTCACCGGGATGAGGCAGAATCACTCGTCGTGGCGGCACGGGCAGCACACCACTATGCGGTGACTCGCAAACGACGGCGAGTGGGCTGCAAATAGCTCGCCAACGACGAGCGAGCATGACACAAATGTGCATATTTGTAGCACATTTGCTACTCGCCTGCAAAGACAATCGCGTAAGTATGCGTTCTCCGGCTCAGAGGTATGCGATGAGGATCATATCCAGGTGTGAATAAAAGACATTGCCCTGCCTCTGGTCGTCTTGTTGTCAAATTACCGCGAAATGATTTAATGAAATAAGCTCGCGGAGCTCCCATAGCGTCCTTGGGGGGTCGCAGCCGCCGGGCTCAGACCGGCACTGCCTTATCACTTATCAGGCCGCTCCTGCCGCCGCTGCTACAGCCCCTGCCACAGCCGCTACCACTTCAACCGCCGCGGCGGCGGTCGCAGATGCACGCACTGCACACCCGTTTGGCAGCCGCGAGCGAGATATCAGCCACAACAAACCCGCGTGGTATTTTTATACTTTATCGACGGCCCCACGGACCGTCGATGAAAAGGGGGGGGGAGAAAAGAGGAGAGACGGGGAGGAGTGAAAGCAAAATTTATTGTACACCTACGGGAGACGCATAAAACCTCACAAAACTTCGTGGGGGGGGGCATACAACTTATAATGCGACCGAGTAACTGGTTGGATCCAGCAAAGTAGCGTACTGATAGTATGGAGAACAGCGGAAGCACATACACAGTCCCACTCATACACAGCGGGCGGGAGCAGTACGTACGTAGTTAACGCGCCAGGCTTAACTTGGCAAACCCGCGTGAAAGACAAACACGGAAAGGGCCTCATTCCTAACCCCCTAGGGAACAACATGTGATTTTTGGATATTTTTTTTTTACGTGATGGGAATTTTAATAGACTGATCACACATTGAAATGTAACCGTGTGACAACATTTCAGTTTTATCTGCAAAACTCAAAATTTTAACAGTTTAAACCGCCAAACCCGCCAAACTAGTTAATTCGACCGTTGTAAAGTTTAAATTGAATAGCTTTTGAGTTTTTAGCTTTAAGCTATATACAACTTAAGTTTTGCACTTCTACCATATTGTTAAATAATTTATATGCGGTGGCTCCAAGATAAAGGATAAAAAAAGGTGGGGAAAAAAAACACGAATGAGTCGAATGAGTTGATTTTATTGAATACCCTCGGTGGTGGGTCTCCAGGCGGCATCGACCAGATCGACCTGTCCTTTCACAGCGCCTCGCCCCGGACACACATAAGACGACGTCCTCTCAATGTGAGCGCTTATCAGGGCCGGGAGAAAGACGAGGCAGCGCCGCCTGAAAGGGCGCGCGAGTCCGTCGCCCGCGATGGTTCCGCCCTGCTCGGCCTTATAGGTGATTGCGCATCGATTCCGCATTAGACGTAGTCCAAGGAACACACGCCAAAAACAGCGGACGACCGGCCCAACATAAATAAAAATAAAGTGGTGCTTTGAGTCACCACCCAAACTCGTTGTATATATTCTTATTATCACCTTACTGGTTTTGAAGACCGGTCAGCTTCACCCTTGTGCTGCGCGAGGCCTCGGAAGAGGGGGGGAAGGGGCTGAGGCCAAATGTGTACACAGATTGCGTGAAATCGCCTAATTACAAACC
>NW_026267234.1:495542-497164 GCF_000697945.3 Frankliniella occidentalis
CGCCGCCCCCGCGCCGCCGCCCCTGTCTCTGCTCCGGGGGTGGCTCTGGCCCTCCCGCCCCGCGGGCTCAGCTCGCCCGGTACTGTGTGGGGCCGAGCCGGGCCCGACTCAGTTCCCTGACGAGCGTCGGGGCGCGCGGACCGTCTAGTGCTCCGCGGCCCGCCCCGCCCCGTCACCCCGCGCGTTGTATCATAAAGGCCAGGCAAGCTCCATAGTGGCAGTGCCAGTGCCAGTACCAGTCTCGGGTCGCCACGGCCCCAACGCCCTGCAGTCGTCCGGCCCGGATAGGCAACCCCTGCCGAGCGGGCGGGGGTGGTGACCTGCGCAGTGCAGCAGTGGTACAGATCGGCTTGACGCCGCCCCACCCCCGCCTCTTCCTGGATACAGCGGGGGTGTAGCGCGCGTGGCCCCAGCCCGCCACGCCCCGCCACGCCCCGCCACGCTTCGATCGAAGATACGGGGCCCAGCACGGCCCGGCCCGGCAGCGCCCCTTCCGCAGCGTGCCGGGCCCTGGACCCAGCATCCACATGGGGCTCCCGGGGTGCCTCCCTCGGGCCTTAGGGGCCCCTTAGGGGGGCCCGCAGGGTGGGCCCAGAGCCCCTGAGGGCCCCCAAGGCCCGGCCGCGCGCCCAACTGCCGCCCTGGTGAGTCCTTGTAAGCGCTGCTGGCGATAACACCATATCAGCCACATGGTAGGACTTCAGCAAGGAAACGAAAAACTATTGCCCACTCAATGCTGAGAATTATTCTCCGAGCCCTATAGTTTATTTTCGCATCATTACCACACAGCTATATCTACATAGGTCATTCCCACCGTTTGCGCTGGAATTGCATTATCGCACAGTGGCAAGCTATGCAAGAGGTGGTAAAAAGTCTTTGATCGTGACTACTTGTTCAGCTTGTAGTAAAAACCAAGTACCACGTGTTGCCCTGCTCAATACGGCCCAATATTGAAGTAATACAGGACCTCAGTTGTCCTATCTAAACCTGCCTGTGCCAATGACAGGCAGAAACAGTTAGATTAACACGTTAACTAACTATTCATGTTGATTCACTAGGTTAGGACAGAGTTCAACCTAAAGTGTGCTCCATGAAAGACTGCACACTAGAAAAACTAACGAGGCATGTGTCACGCCAATTGATGTGACCAGTTTGTGACACCAAACTCATAGCTGAGAGGTATGGGCATGGGCCGGGCATGGGCGGAACACATAGTAGGTCTTACCCAAATGTGACCAAAAATATGGTCACGCCACACATGCGACATTACCGCCCGCGAAATCATTTTAAATAAAAACTCTACCTGCCTTTAACACAGATCTTATAAAGCGGTTTCATTATATCCAATTATATATACACTCTAAATGGGGAGGGACAATTTTTGTACCTTAGTTAGATGTGTCTTTGAGCACATCTTCATCAGATACAAATTTGTCTGTACAGAGGTACAAAGTGTACCTAGGCTAGGTACAAATGCTATATTTTGTATGTGACTTGGATGCAAATTTGCATTTGGTTTAGATGTGCTCAAAGACACATCCAGCCTACGTACAAAAATTGTCCCTCGCCATTTAGTGTGATTATATATGGGTTAATAAGGGTTTTCTTTATATAACATATAA
>NW_026267234.1:504849-507783 GCF_000697945.3 Frankliniella occidentalis
GGTTTATTTTTTTTTCTTTTGCATTCTTAGAGTTCCACATTACGAATAATATTTGTTTTTCGACTAAAAATGAGTCGAAGTTTTCTTTGCCATCATGAAGTATTGCTCTAATGGAGTGGGTACTAAGTACACGGAGAGAAAAGTTCCGGACAGACAACAAAACTGAGTTTGGATTGTTCCTTTTACCAGTACATCTAATCAGTTTCGGTGTCACACCGAAACCTTTAGACTCTGCACCAGAACCTTTGAACTCTGCACCAGAACCTTTGGTGACCACGCATGTAAAAGTTTGGATAGTACTTTTCTTTCAATTTTGTCCAAACTTTTGGGCGTACGGCCCGAACTTTTCTCTCCGTGTACGTCAAAATGTGCACCGCGCTGACTGGCGAAGCTATCTCTTCTGAAGCCAATGTGCAGAGGAATCTCACGAGGTAAGTTTTTGAATGCCTATGGTCTACTCCAACTAATGGTGCCCTTGTTTTGAACTGAGTGTAAGCACTGGAGCTACGCTGCAAATCCATTTCCCCCCATGTGCCCCCGTGTTTGTAGAGAGAGATAGACAGAGTGAGGGTCATGAATGTTCATGAAATAATGACCGTTTGAGACGTTCAGGGGCTTAACGGTTGTGTACAAAAAGAAGAATTTGAAGTTAAGACTTATAGTCCAGCGGGTAAGTTCCTAGACGCCTCTCCACGCCTCTCCTGCACCGTCGGCGACCCCAGTAGATGTCGTTACGGCTAAGGTCCCCACCCATAGAATCGTTTTCTTTTATATAGATTTAAAGAAATTCTTTCTTTAAATCAAAGAAGCCTTCTTAGATTCAAAGAAGCCTTCTTTGCTCCAAAAATAAATATTTCTTTGAATCAAAAGAGGCTTTTCAATTTGAAGAAAATATTTCTTTACGTCTATATCAAAGAAATAAGGGCCTATTTTAATTGTTTCAAAGAAACCATTTTCTGGGTGACGTTCAAACTTATCTCTAAGCTATCGAGCCCCACGGATCTCAATTCAAGAGACCAAAAATCAAGGTCATACTTTGTGTCAATCCTAGTCTACATGTGGGTATTCGCAGCGCAAAGGAGCCCAAAATTATTTGGCCCAATTTTGGCCTCTGGTTCTCTCAGTGGGGAGGGGTTTTGTAGTCCTCTTTATTATGTATCCAACGGTGACTCGCGTTCCGCTCTAGCTCAACCAGGAGCCAAGCTAAAAACATTTGATGTTCACCGACTTTTTTGAAAACTTCCAACTATGACGGCCTCTGGAGCCTGAACCGCTTGAGGTAGCGGGGTGGGCAAGAGTGTTTTGATAACAGGGACAGAAAAAGAAGCTACTCACACACAAAAAAATTAAAATAATTTGTTTTCTTACTTCAAGATTTAAGTGAGAAACAATGGGTGTCGGCATCGATTTGGTCCAAACAAAATTTAGAATGTACCTCTAGGTACCTAACATCAATGTGCAAAGGGAATTTTGATGTGGGCCAACCGTTCTTGAGTACGCTACGAGAGTGCGCGGCGTGAATCAGCAATCAGCCACCTGCTGGTGTATCGCACCCAGCAAAATTTGTGGGTTGCATCAGAGGACGTTCCCTTTGAGAGCGCCTGGAGGCTAGCGGTAGGCTGGAGAAGCCTTGCAGCCGGAGGCCAAGGCCGTGTCACGCGTCTGCAGTCTGGGGACGCCGGGTCCCCGGCTGCGAGCCGTGCAAGGCCGCGGCTGATACAGTGTTACTACTCCTTTCCCCAATCCCACCATAGCCGCCTGCCGCTCTGCTTTCACCTCTCTATCCGGAGAGGAGAGGGGGGGGAGGGGTTCGCCAACGGACGCGTGGGAGGTAGACATCGGCGAGGAATTCCAGTCCGCCCGATCCTCCGATACACCACCAACGCGGGACCGGATGCACCACGTTCGCCACTGAACAGAACCATATCCGCCTAATCCCTCTCTTCTCTCGCCCTCGGTTTTGCTTCCCTGCCCGTCTTTGTCCAGGGGCTCAAAGTCCACCCTTCATTGTGAAAAATGCTCGTAAGGGTTACGGGGAAATTTTCCATGATAAAAGTTGTAAAAGTAAAATTTAAAATTGTAAATTAAAAGCACTCCCTATCGACTTGGAATTGACCGACGAGCAAGAATGGGCTGTCGTCAATTTACAACATACTTTGTAAATCAAAATAATAACAACAAATGTCGTAAATTTACGAAGATATTTTTCACAGTGATTCCCCCCCCCCCCCACCCTTCCCCCGATCTGACCTGAAGCTCACCTCATCCGACAAAGAACCCCAGATAAGGGATCATCCAGAAAGTACGCCCATCAATGGTCGTTACGAATATACGAACTTGAGCCTGTGCAAGCTCTAATGACGCCTGATGGGTAGGCACAATCTTGGCTGCAGTGCATGTGTCTACTGCGGGTGGCCTACCCTGAGTTTCACAGGCGCCCAGCTCCCGTATGCCGAACGAATTCGAGAAAAGGGGACGTACTTGCTAGACGATCCCTTAGGGAACCAAGCTGGGCGATCCTCGTCATCGATACGTCATCTGTCACTGTGAGCTATCAGAACGAGCAGACATGGCAGCAGCCCAGTTGTTGTTCCAGCGTACCCGTTGTCGGATGAATATAAGTCCCACGATGCCTTCTTGTATTTACCCTCTAGCCGAACCCCTGGCGCAGTTACCGGATCGGAGTCGGTCACCTGCGACCTCAGCGCTCCCGTCCGCGCCGGGGTGACATCACCCTGCTGCCCACCACACCGCACCACGCCACGCCACGCCACGCAACGCGACGCCCGCACACAACCGACAGGTGTCGCGGACAAGCGACCCGAACGCTAACACAACAAACAAACCAACTAGTAGCTCACTCTAAATTATAGTCATAAAGTTCCGCGGTCAATGCTGAGGCACCGGACCTAACCAAGAGGGAAGATGGAGGAG
>NW_026267234.1:507953-510965 GCF_000697945.3 Frankliniella occidentalis
CCTCCCCCTTTGCCGCGGTGCGGCCCTGAGCCGGTGGCCTTGTTGCGCGGCTCAAGGACCTCGAAGGACGCCGACTTGTATGTGTCCTGGCCGGCCACCGGCCCTGACCTGCCTCACCGTCTCAGTCCGCCGGTTGACTGCAAGGCAGCCTCAACGCACCAGCATCACCACCATACCTGCCGCTAGGCGAAATAGGAAAACATCTCCTAAAGGTTTCATTTTTCGTAATTTTACGAAAAAAAATGTGGCATGCTCGAGCATGCTAACCAGAGCACGATAGCGTGCAGCGCGCGCCAGTGCGTGCCAGCATGGTTTCGTCGATGCACCACTTGTAGCGGCGATAGGAACTCTGCGATAGGTTATTGTGCGCATAAATAATCTTACGCACGTTCGCAAAGTCCCGCCATGCGGCTGAGATCGTTCCGATTGAACGAACTAAACCGAGCAGCCGAGCCGCGGCTGGTCACTCGCGAATGTTAGGAGGAGAAAGTCCACCGCGGTCCTGGCAGGGCGGGGCGGGGCGGGGCGGATCTGTGCGGAGCAGAGCAAGGCGTGCAAGGCAAGGGCTGGACGGGCCGAGGACGTGATCCGGGATCGGACCCACCGGATCCGCGCGCTCCACTCCGCGGCGCTCCGCGGGGGGTCAACGAACTATCAGCACTCCTCATCGCACTACTTAACATACTCTGCGCGGAGGAGCGGCGGCAGCAGCTGGCGTCCGCCAAAAACTATATATCTTGTAAACCGACCAGCAGCGCCCAAGTCGACGGTTGCTGACGAAAATCCGGTTAAAGCGCGGATATTCCGCATGAAAAAACAATTAAGGGGGAGGACAGGGGAACGCACTCGCCCCGGCCAGGTAAACGCGTCTACTAAAACATTTTTAATTAGAATCATTGCTTTCACAAGCAACACATTTTATTTCGCGCACACCCACAAGCCCCTCTCTCCAGGCGCGCGGCGCGCGGGTGTGCACACACACACACACACACACAATTAGTGCCATTTCTAGAGATTCCCGTCGCGAGATAGCCAGCGACGCTCAAATCCGCGAGCGTGACGCCACAACGCGAGTGTTCTATGGTTCATTTCATGGAAACGAACGGTGGTTGTGCTGGGCGAAAATATTTCCTAACCGCAGAGCGGAACCCCGCGGTCTCAAGAAGCTGCCCTTCAATTCCTCACATCTGAAAATGTCGCGAACGTGGCCATTTTCTCATTCCTACCTCTTCCCGGGATGATTTATCCGCGAAACGGAATGTCGTCTCCCTGCGGCGACGAAAAGATGTGACCGTAGGCAGCATTTAGGGGCCGTTGGTGCCGCCTGCACGAGGTGCCTGCACCTGCCCCCCTCCCCTCCCCTCCGCCGTCTCGTGCCACACACGCGCGCGCCGAGCGGCAAAGAATTCATTACCGTAATGAGGCCGATAGCATCACGCCATGCTAGCTGGCCGCGGTGCTCCGCGACCACGCCCGCCCCGCCCCGCCGGCACGCGCGGTAAGCGGTTCGTCCCGTCCTCGTCGACACGCCGGTAATTGGTAGGTTGCACCCGAAACTGCGCCAATCAAAACGCCCGCGCACATTTCATTTTTAGGCCCTCCTCGTCAAAAGGAGCATATTGTGCGCCTCCCGACCGGTTCTTTAATTAATTACTGCTGGTGCATGAGTCTTTACGACATCAAATAAAAAAACTCGACCCTTTTTTGTTTACTTATTTAAACTGGAAGTGATACCCTGAGTCGTTTGATGTGTGTCAGGTTGAATTCGGAATGTTCTTACTAGCACAATTCTGTAGTAATAGTTGTTGTTTTTTTGTTTTGTTTTTTCGGAATATACCAACTGATTTTTTGAAAACTTTGAACGGAGGAAAAAAAAGGGGCTGTAGATAAGAAAGATTCCTTTGCGCACTCCATGACGGACATTCGAACCCACTCCACTTCGAACCTTCTGCGCCCGCGGCGATGCCCGACCGGCCTTCGACGTGTGTGGCGCGAGCGCTATGGAAGAAATCGGTGCCCCCTAAGTGCGTTCGTCTTCCGATATCAGTTCCGGTGCGGAGGCCAGGCTTCCCTCATCGCCAGTAATTCGCATAGCAGGCAGAATGCCATACTCTTTCCCCAGCCGCCCGCCTCTCGGCCCGCCCCGCCCCGGCGTGGTGGAACGCATTGCGTGCGGACGCACCTCTAGTTCTCGTGTTTGTTTAGCAGTTTGCCGCGCGCCGCCGCCACCGTGGTCTCCACCGTCTGCCAAGACTGTCTATTAATTAGAGCGGTTCCTCCCGGCGTCACCTCTGACGTACACAAGCCACTAAGAGGACCGTACCGTAGGCGGCCACCGTGTTGAGAGAAAACCATAGAGCGGAAATAACTTTTAAGAGATATAAGGCACGATAATTTTCCCAGGACGATGTATAAGAGTTCGAACACCTGAGCTTGCCACTGGTCTAGAGAGAGACAGTTTAGGAAAAAACATCTGCGACTACAAGTTTAGTACTTTGTACGACAAAATATTAGTGTGCTTCAGCTATAGCGGAGGAAGAAAAAAAGGAGGTAGAACATAAACGTTACCGATTGGTCGAGAGCTTCCCGCCTACTTCACTAGTGCTGCCAGAAAAGTTATGCAAAAAAGCGCCCAATACACGTGTGTGCTATGGGTGGTATCTCCGCCTGCCTACTAGGCAACCATGCGCGCCTGTGCAGATGTTGCCTAGTAGGCAGGCGGAAATACAAGCCCGTTGCGCACAGGTGCATTGGGCGATTTTTTGCATACCTTTCTGGCAACACTGTACGTCACGTCGGTGGTGAGGGTAAAGATTCAACCAATCGGGAACCTTTATGTTCTACCCGCTACTGTTCTTCATTCGTTAGCCAAAATACCAGGTGGCTGATTCACGCCGCGCACTTCTGTAGTTATGCTGTACCGCATGCACGAGTGCGGGCGGGCTTGCCTATCGCCCCTGTTCACGGCGCCTTACGAGCCGAGCGAGTAGGCAACCCGCCCGCACTCGTGCA
>NW_026267234.1:519980-529128 GCF_000697945.3 Frankliniella occidentalis
TAAAACTGTAGAATCACTTCATGTATCCTCATCTAAAACCTTAAGTCCATCAGCCCTGCTGACATCTTTCTTCTCTGATTCATACAGGACTAAAATAATCCGATATTTTTCTCTTTGGTGCAGGAGTCCTCTTTAAACCTGAACTTGTACCCTCTGACTTTTTGACTGAACTATCACTAACCACACAGTTACTTTCTGATACATCCATTTCGACATCTGTTGAATCTGGGACAGGACTGTCCCTTTGAAATGCACTGCCACCTTCACTAGATTTCAAAGAAGTAGATGTTTGTTGAAGGTCCTCAGTTGTTATTCCTGATTTGAGTCCACTTTTACTCTTTGAGCTACTTTCACAAATCTTTAGTGGAGTGGTACACTTTTGCTCTGATCTTCTACCTATAAAATTTCCTTTGTCTAAGCTTTCCTCAATCATGCTGAGACATGAGCTGCTGCTAGGAGTCTGAAGAGATACTCTCTTTACTACTTTTGATTCATCCATTTCACCACCTTGCTCTTCATCAGAATCAAAGTCTTCAATGAGAGAATCCAAATCATGTGCAGTCAAATCAGTACCAGCGCAATTACTACCAGATGCTCCATCTGGTGTTGAAGGTTGTGATCGACTTTTACGTTTCACGAACTCTGAGGGTTTAAGAGAGAGCGCAGAACAAGAAACTGTAAGACAGAAAACAGGAAGAAGCAGAATTTCAGCATTATCACTACATGATTATTTATGTACAATGTTTAGGACAGATTCAAGACAAATGCATTTGACATTAGCATGAAAAATGCAATACCTTTATCATCAGGATCCTTTAAGACTGAAGAATAAAGATAATCATACAGATCTGGGACATTGTCGGTGATAGTCTGAGCAACGAGTCTGCTGTACTTGGTAAGCAAAGTCCAGAGTTTACCTTGAAATGAAGAAACTTGGTATAAAAGAAGAAATAATTGGTAAAGGACAAACATATAAATGCAAGTGGTTTAACTTACCAACATTAACATCATTATCCATCAAAAATTTGTACATTCCATAAATACGATCCCGTAAATTTTTATCACCAAAGGTGAAGTACACAACAGCCCGCCCAGACTCTCCTGCAGCCACTAACTGTAGTAAAGCTTTCACATTTGCATCCCCTCGAAAAGCACCACAGCCCCAATTACCAGTAGCAACAGGAGCTAGCTTGTTGTCACCATGGTCTTCAGTTTCACAGAAACCAACATAAGCCTATGGAAAAAGAGTAAAGATAAACTCAAAAATATCAACAACAACAACAACAAAAAGGGGGGGGGGAGGATGAAGTAAAAGAAGGATATAGAAAATCTTACCTTGTTAACTTCTCTAACCAAGTTTGGTAAAAAAAATTGGCTCGATGGTTTGCTGAAGCAAAGGGCATCCATAGCAACAATAGAGCAATGCCTGCGTCCATAAGAATCCAACGGTGTATCATCTTTGAAGTCACTAACCCATTCAAATGAATGCCCATAACCAGCATATTTACTGAAGCGCTCACAACCAACAATTATAAGGGCTTCTGTTGCATCTAAGCACTCAGTAAAAAGACGGCTAACAATTAACTCAGGACAGATAACAAAGCGTATTTCCTCCTGCACACAACCCCATCCAAGAACACCACCTCCAACAAACCTGCACAATTTAGAAATATTACATTTATTTTCAACTACTAGGGTAAAAGACCACTTTCAAAGCATACAGAGCTTAAAACATACTTATTGGCAAAGTCCACCTGAAGCATACCAGATCCTTCATCCTCTATAAAACCATGACTTGTAATGTGCATTTTAGGCAACGGTTTGGTGCTTTGGCCCCAGTTTGGAAAAGATCCAGGAGAGATATATCGCCTTGAGAAGGTAACAACACCTTCATGGTCCGAAGCATCTATTTGAAGGAAAATATAAGTAAGCAAATAAATCAAAAAGGTATGCAAAAAAGGACAGAAAATTTAATTGTATACCTGTTAGACATATTCTTCGGAAATAATTTAAAATACATTTCAATTTTTCTAGCACACTGTTTGAGTCACTGTTGTCACCACACTGAAATAACCTACAGAAAAACAAAGGAAAATTCAGATTTTTATTTTTAAAAACCTCACCATTATTTAAATATAGGACAACAATTATTGTATACCTGTTAAAATTAATATCTGGATAAGCTGCATATTCTGATCCTCTTTTGGTGGAATTTCTTCGTGGAAAGGTACAAAAGAAAGCATTTGCTAAAATAGAGGCTATTTGAGCTTGGCTAAGACTGATGGTATGATTTTTGTGTTTTTTTAGGAGCGGTATAGGACCTGTAATGAGTTCTGGTAACTGCAGAGCTAGTACTACCATTGCTGGCAAGACATCACGAAAGAAATACTCGCTTTCCTCACTATCCAGAGCCTGTGAGTAAATTAGTTTTGGATCAAAATCATGAATGCGCTTCTTAATTTCAGCAAAGCAAACCAGGGGAAAAAAAATTCAACAGTTGTACAAACCTCTTCAAATAATGTGTGCAAGGCTCTAAAATTCCATCGCTCATTATATCTTGAGTTGTAAGAGAGAATGGCAGCTTCAAGCTCATGGCTGTTTTGAATGGGTCGTAAAAGAGCTTCTTGGACAAGCTCCCATCGTAATCTTAGCCCTTTCTCATCTCCTGTCTTTGAAGATTTACAAATTAATTAAGGTGTGCTAAGAAATAGACGAATGAAAGGACACGAATTTGAAAATCTTATCCTTCTAACCTCCTGCACAGGATACAAGCTTTCTGAAGAATTAGGCATTCGGACATGATCTTGATCCCAACGATCACAAGGTACACGAGGGTATGAATATGGTAAGTTTCCAGGCTTCCAGGGGACCTATATAACTCAAAGAAGAAGTCAATTAGAATAGGTATACATTAAAATATCCCCCAAAATTATTTTTTCTACCACATACCTTGTAAAGAACAGTGTGATTTGCAGATGGGTGAACGGTAGGAAGTGGAGGTGGCCCCCAGTCACCATTACCATCTCTAAGGTCTGATATGGAAAACCCTTTCCCATCGTCAACCCTAGTCCCTTTAACAGGGGACTTGTCAACTTCTATCCTCCCAGAAGCAGGGTCATCATCTTCACTCACACTCATGCGTTCATCTTAGAATTCAATGGAAAATTCATTTAGAGAACAGTCTCTTGCAAAACAATGTGAATACAGAACTACAAAATATAATAGGTAAAGAGGCTGTTTTGAATCCCTCACCCTCAGTATGATGTGTCACGCATTCCGAAGTTCCTGCAGCGCATTGGTCATTTTTTTCTGCAGATGACATTTTGTATGAACATTAAGAAAAGGGTTGGTAATGAAGTTGCTTGCTTGCTGAAACAGAGAAATGAATGAGTTCTGTAATAAGTACGGTATGACAGCACCTAGACACTTTCCAGGGAAAAGATTTACAGGACAGAGTAAAACTTTTATAACATAGACATCAAGACGGTTTATGTTTAAAAACGAATTACCTGTAGCCCCAACTGGGGATCTTTCCAGTTGATGACAATATTTATTTACTATTTTTTATAAGGTTAGGGTGGCGATTGCTTGGAGGTGGGTGGTATACGTTTCCATGTTATAAGGAGAGAGAAACAAAAATCGGTCTATGACAGAACATGAAACAAATGCTTCTGGTATCACCTAATCGATGGCATGTCACCTAAACTTCAACATACAACGATAGATATCAAATTGTAATTCTTTTCGAAAATAAATTACGAACACAAACAGTTGCCGCCGGGGTTGCCGCTTAATGCACAGCCACCTCGATATCGTAGGCTGTAGTAAAACATTACTAAGCCAGATGGATTCTTCAGTCGTCTGCAAGAGGACAACAACCAGCAGAAGACCTGTTCTGCTGCACAATGACAACCACAACAATAACGCGTCAGATTGAGCTCAGATGATTTCAGCTGATTGTGATCATGAGAGCTGATGGAACAAGACAAATAGCACAGTCGCAACTTCATATTGTGAGACTTAAACAGTATCTTTGATTTTAACTGAAGGGTATTCTTTTATTAAGGCTTCACTTTGGTTAGTGAGGTACTCAAGGACATTTCAATGATCAAAAACTTGTACATTGCAAAGTGTCAACCATGTCGAGAGCATCTAAAGCTGTCCCAAGGCCCAGATCTGGCATCCCTAAACCAAAGCCAATCATAAATGCTGTGCAAAAAAGGCGATCAGCACCTCCTGATGGTTTTGTCAATCATCTCGAGGCTGTATTCCAGCAACAGAAAGATGACGATAAATACTTGACTAAAAGAGTGATTCTGCATGCACGAAAAACTGGTCAACTCAATCTGTCTGGCAAAGGCCTTTCATCAGGTATAGTAGAAAAGTTAACTTAGTCTTACTTTTGGCCTTGTAATCGTTGTAGTTTGACTCTGATAATTTGACTTGTTGTAGTACCGAAACGAGTATGGAGCCTAGAGGAAGCAGAGGAAGAGATCAAACGAATTGATCAAACTTTTCTGAAAAGTGAACTTGATGAACAGACTGATGAAGATGAAGGTGATGTGAGATGGTGGGAAAGGAAGGCTCTGACAGTATTGGATCTCAGCAGTAATCGTATTACAGAAATACCCCTTGATATCAAAAAGCTGGAATACTTGACATCTCTTGATGTAAGTAAAATATAAATAGCACTTTTCATATTTCATATTTACCACTGGGTTTAATGCTTGCTTCCTCTTACAGCTACATGATAACAGTATTGATGCACTTCCTGAGGAAATTGGTACTCTAGGACGACTAGAAAAACTGGACATTAGTCATAACCAATTAAAGAAGTTGCCTAAAAGTTTCTATGACTTGGGAGAGCTTCGTACACTGTCCTTGGCTCATAACAAGATTCAAGATATATCTGAGGATTTAGGCAATCTTTACCGCTTGGAAACACTTGTGAGCTTTTTTAAAATGATAATTTCACACTTTTTCTAGTTGTTCAAAACAAATTGAAGTTTATACTCTTAAAACAAAGCAAAGACCTACTGTATTTTAATTTTAAAATTTCAGGACCTTTCACATAATGATATGGCCACTTTACCTCTCGGTATGGGGTTCCTTACTGCGCTCATAAAGTTTGATGTGTCTCATAACCACCTTTCTGAGGTGCCACCTGAATTATCTGGTCTAATGGGTATGCTATTCTTCAGTTGAGCACTTATTTTCATGCTACTAGTGGATTGTTTCAAGAGTTTTTGTGTGTTTAGGTCTGACCCAGTTGATATTAAGCCACAATGAACTGACAAACGTTCCACCTCTAGGAGAACTGCGTAAATTGCAATTACTTCATCTGCAGGATAATCGACTTGAGGCAGTGCCTGATGTGACTACCTGTTCAGCTTTGCGAGAGCTAAGTCTCTCAGCTAACCAGATTAAAGTAAAGTGTAACAATATTATCTTTCCCCATTCACAATATTGTTTAAACACACACATCTACTGAGCCATTAATTCTTGCTTTAGGAAATACCAGGAGACGTCCTGCAGCACATTAGCCATCTTCGCGTTTTTAATTTGAGAGAAAATAAAATTGAGGAAATTCCCGAGGAGATAAGCCACCTGCAAAGCCTAGTGAGATTGGATCTCGCAAACAACAATATTGAAGAGTAAGTAGATTCAAGTTAAAAGTATCTGTTTTTGTTGTTGCTGTTGTTTCCTTTTTTTAATGTGCTCTATTTTCTATTTCTACTTTTCAGTGTCCCGTCATGTGTTGGATTCTTACCTCAGCTTCAAATTCTCTCACTAGAAGGAAATCCCTTGAAAAAAATACGGCAAGACATGTTACACTGTGGCTCGGCCCGCCTCCTTAGAATGTTGCGTGGACAGAGCGATCCAAATCAAATGTCTCCTCGCGCCAAGATTAACCTCCCTCGTTCGGAGAAACCACTGCTTCCTGACAAGTATGCTTCCGTGCTTGATGCACACTTTGTGTCATAAAGGGTGGCCCGTCGACGCTTTTCTGTTTTTCTGGATTTACTGTACCGTATATGCGTGCGGACGGGTTACAAGCTTGCACGGGCCCACACGGCTGCACCTGGTGGTTCAGTATAACCAAAAGAAAGAGCGGTTCCGATGTGCCACCCTCTGTTTACTGCTGTCTGTAACCCAATCTCTCTATACAGGTATCGCATGAGGGGAAGTCGTGCAATGAGCTTGGGCATGCAGGGCTTGCAGGAGGTCCCAGATAGCCTGTTCGACGACGCCGTGGAGGCCGAGGTGGAGTCCGTCGACCTGTGCAAGAACCTGCTGACGTCGGTCCCCGTGAGGTAGGCCACTCGCCGCACAGGGGTGCGGGCCCCCGCTCCGGTTGCCTACCCCGCGATTCGCAGGGGCTCCCACCTCGGCGCTGTCATACTCTGACGCCACATTCACCACGTTGCGTTGCCCACAGACTGCCACTCCTCGCGGCGACCCTCACGGAGCTCAACTTGAGCGACAACCGGCTGTCCTGCATTCCGGAGGGCGTGCTGGGTGCGTGCAAGAAGCTGCACTACATCGACCTGCAGCAAAATGCGCTGTGCGCCCTCCCCGACGACCTGGCCGAGCTCACTCATTTGCGGGAGATCAACTTCGCATACAACAAGTGAGTGCCTAGAGTATGCGAGGACGACTGCCCACGCCTGTTGCGTACTCTGACAGTGTGGTGCTCCAGGTTCTCCGAGCTGCCCCGTGTCCTGGGGAGCATGCCCGGCCTGGAGATCATCAACGCGCGCGACAACAAGGTGTCGGTGATCGACGCGCTGCTGCTGGCCACGGTGCCGCGCCTCGCCGTGCTGGACCTGGCCAACAACGACATCAACCAGGTGCCGCCCGAGCTGGGGCTGCTGTCCGGGCTGCGCTCGCTCAGCCTGGAGGGCAACACGTTCCGCATCCCCCGGCACGAGGTGCTCGCCAAGGGCACGGCCTGCGTGCTCAGCTACCTCCGGGACCGCATCCCCGCCGAGACGCTGACGGCCATGCGCGCGCAGATGGCGAAGGCCGCGGGCGTGCCGTCGCCCGAGCTGGGCGCGGACCCGCCCCGGCAGAACAGCTACACTTCGCAAATAGTGTTTGGGTAGCCAGGCGGGGCGGCCCACCCTCCGACAGGACAGGGGTCCCGCACGAGGGACCGGACACCACACATGAGTGTTTAACGAGACACCGGTCACCGTGCACAACGAGCACACGCAGTGTCTGCCTCCCGTGGTCGGAGGGGGTGGCGTCGACGCCCGCGAGTTTGCAGTGCAGTCGCCGAGGCCACCCCCGCCCCACAGCACATCACGCAGGGTGCCACGGGGAGCCGTCCGCTGCTCCACGTCACGTACCTGGTCGACGCCCACCTACGCTACGCACTTTGTACCTGCTGCTGCGACTTTATGAGCCCTTTTACTCAGGAAATGTTTTGCTCTGTTATGGCGTGGTTACAATTGGTATTCTGTGTGATACCGTTGCGCATTGTAGCCACGCGCCCGTTTACCTAATTCGTACACATTTCGTAGGTATATTAGCATGTGATTATTCCTCTAGTCTTTGGGTCTCTTCTAATGCGTTCGTCAAGCGGAAAGTAAGTTGCCTTGCTGCACATTGAGCGACACAGGCACGAATGTTGACTAGGGTTGCATATTCTAGGAGATCTTGCAATTGCCCTTTGTGAATTTCTTTCCTGCCAACCAATCCTATTCTTTGATTTCAAAACGAAAAACAGATCAACTTTTAAATTGTGTATTATTTGCAAAGTACGCAATGATATTATTTCGTACCTGAATGAACTTGTACTGCAAATGCCGATGGCGCAAGGAGCCTTCTCTATTTTTAGATATCCTTTTACTTCGTCTTACTCCTTTGGGGCGTTTTCCCGGCGTTTGTCTGTTTGAAGGGAAATGTATTGTTAATCCTCAGCGTGCGAAGCAGTGAACGTGCTCCAGTGAAAGTTACTAGTAAACAACGCCGGGGCCGGGAGCGTCCCTTAACGCCTAATTTGCATTTGCGGTGCAGCCGGTGCCAAGTGTACTTTAGCACATCCACATAGAAAAGACAGGCCCTCGCGAGGGAAGATATATACAATATGGCGTTACCAATGTATTCAGCCAGGTTACTTTTACCAAACACTTTTCTATATTTTTTAAAAATTAACTTTAATTTTTGGATTGATATTACGTTTTATAGGGCTGGGTGCAGGTGCACTAGCAACTAGAATCGGGGTGTGGTATTATGCCCCAAGCTTCATAGGGAAGGGTTGCTTTTTTTGCTTCTTGTTATTTTTTGTGATGTTTCCATTTTATTAGTTACCAACACTAGTACAAATACCTTTATTATTGTTTTTTTTTCTTTTTTTGCATCCCTGCGTACCATTTATTATTATAATTTTAGCAATAAGGAAATTCAAAGTGTGGTGCTAGTGTTCAGTATTCAGTGTGATAATGAATGGTGTGATCTAGTTAGAAAAGAAAACAAATCAGTGTTTGTGTGCAGTTTGCTTTATATGGGTGAGGAGACCAAGAGATAGATGCCAGAATGTGGCTATGACTTGTTTGTAATTGTTATATGATATTGTATATTTAGATTCAATGGCAGTTTACTCATGCTGTTGTGAGGTTATTAAATGTGGAGACAGTTTTCTACAAAATATCTTCCTCTAAAAACAAATTTCTCTAAAAGTTTTCCTCTGGTCCCTCTCCTTTTCTCTAATTAAGCTTTTTGGGATTTCACCTGTACTGCTTGGTGTCTTATGTGTTTAGTCAATTTCTATTACCTAAACTAGTCAGAAGCATATCTTAAACAATGTGTATCTTTTTCAATACCATTTTATCTTATGTGAATACGCATGCTTGCTAGTCCTTACTCAAGTACCTCTTCAATGTGGGCACGGTTGTGGGTTTTTTGCCTTTTTACTCTTTAGACAAATAGTAATATACTCGTTTTTATTGAAAAACAACAAAAGTGTGTATCTTATTTCAGTTAATAGTGTTGTTTTGTCTGTTTTGAACCACTATGACTGGAAAAATAATGTCTCTGTCACAAAACGGCGTTTTTGTCGAAATACAACGTTAAAAGACATTAGTGAAAGGACTGTCATTCGACCACACTGTCCTGCTGAGAAACAAACGACAATACCCCCCCC
>NW_026267234.1:538993-546642 GCF_000697945.3 Frankliniella occidentalis
CCTCTTACCCTCCAACCCTGCCTAACAATACTGAGGCTCCCGCGGCTTCGCTTCCGCTAAATTACGTCAGTTTTACTACTTATACTCACTACTTTCATGGATTTCAATCAATTGCATTTTGTCTGTCAAGTGTGCGACTCTAATAAGATTTGCTTATGTTACGAATCTTTGTTTTCCTAATTATTATTACACTATTCAGGCGTACAGACACATGTACCCTACACTACCACAAGTCTTTATAATAACTACTGTCAAAGAAACAAGTAAGACATCAAAAAATTATGCAAAACCACTAGAAATAAAAACCATTCTATGAATATTAAAGCACAGGTTTACTATGGTATTAAATTGGTATCATCTGCTTTCAAGATAGATTCTTGATTTAGATTTTTTATTTTTTTTTAAAGAATGGTCATTTTTTGTGCGTCACATAACGCCTTCCTTATAGTGCCAGATGCGGTGCAACGCGGAGACCAACTTCAGGTGCCGTGGCTTCTCGCTGCGGCCGCCGGAGCCTGGGCGGGGCGCGGCCTGGCTGTGCGTGCTGCACGGCGACGACACCATCAGCGCGGGGCCCAGCGCGCTGTACCCGCTGCCGGGCGCGCTGTACGCCGAGCGCGCCGCGTGCATCGACCGTAAGCGCTGGCCAGCTGATCGCCACAGCCGCTGGCAGCCGCCCCTCCCTCCCTATGTCCTGCCCCACTGACCCCGGCTCCTCCCTGTGTCCTGCCCGCAGTGCGCGTGTCCTGCAGCCGGCGGCTCATGACGGTCACGCTGCAGTCGGCGGGGCCCTTCCAGGGCCGCCTGTTCGTCATGGGGCGGTCGGACTTCTGCGGCGCCGAGGGCCGCGGCTCCACCTCCACGTCGCTGACCCTGCCGTTGGACCCGGACCCGCCCCGACTACCCGGCCCCGGCGTCAACGACCGCTGCGGGCTGCGCCTGGCCAGAGCCTTCGGGGACACCAACCGCACCCTGGTGTCGGCCATCGTGGTGGTGCAGCGGAACCCCATCATCCAGACGAGGGGCGACCGCGCCGTGCGGGTGGGCTGCATCCTGGCGGGCGAGGAGAGCCCCCCGCAGAACCTGACCCTGGGCGCGTCCATCGCCGTCGCCAGCCCCGAGTGAGTAGCTCACAGCTGCGCAGCCGAACGGCCGCTGTCCTCATTTCTTGACCCTCACCCAACCCCTGCCCGCAGGGTGGACAACAACGGCACGGCCATCCTGAACGTGTCTTCGTCGGCGCCCACGGTGCGCCTGCGCATCACGGACCTGTCGGGCCAGGACCAGCCGCTGCACGAGACGCAGCTGGGGGACACGCTGCAGCTGCGCATCGACGTGACGCCAGACACGAGCCCGTGGGGGGTGCGCGCCACGCACCTGGTGGCTAGCTCCGCCGACGGCCAGGACTCGTACCTTCTGCTGGACTCGCGGGGCTGCCCGCCCGACCCGCACACCTTCCCCGGCCTCCGGCCCGTGGAGCCCGGCGCTCGCTCGCTGGCCGCCACCTTCAGAGCCTTCAAGTTCCCCTCGTCCGCCCTCGTCCGGTTCGGGCTCAAGGTGCACTTTTGCCGCGGCGGCTGCGCGCCCGTCAACTGCGGCGCGGGGATCGCGTCCTCGGGACGGCGCCGACGTGCCGGGTCCACGTCCACCTCCTCGCCCAGCACCGCAGCTGTACCCGAGGACATCGACTACCCCATGCAGCTGGCCATCGTGGTGCACACGCCCAAAGTGCTGGCCGCCAACGCGGGTGCCGCGGCGAGCGGTATCATCACCATTGACTCGGGTGGGTGGAGTGTCACTGCTGCTGGGTGTTTCACACCTTTCTCGTTCACGTTTTAAAATTCACGTTTTCTTCTCGGCTGGCCCTTAATTGTAGTGAGCCAATACGACGGGCGCGTCGAGGACATGGTGTGCATGACCGGCGGCACCCTCGTGGCGCTCGCCGCCGGCGCCCTGCTCCTACAAGCCGTCATTCTGGTGGTGTGCTGCGTGGGCGCGCGTCGGCACATCGCCAGCCACGACAAGCTGCTCCAGATGCAGGCCTACACCAACCCAGCGTGGTCGGCTGCCACCCCGGAGGACCGGCGAGTCACATGGGCTGACCAGTGACATTTGGTGAGTAAGTGATGGTTAGGAATGAGTTAGAAACGTGTCAGAGTCACTTAGTTAACAGTATTTATTTCATTGACTAATCATCGTTTTTGGTACCCAAACAAAACATTGTAACGCGTGGTGGTAACCTTTTTCATCCTTTTGAGTAACTTACACTGGAAGAAATAAGAAGTTCAGTTTTCGATGCGTACAGTTTGTTCACTGAGGAAGAGTTTTTCTCTATTACTTTTTACGTCTTTTCTATCGTTCTATCTTTCTCTCCCGCTCTTGTGCTCACACATTTTCTCTCTGTTTCTTTCGCTCTTTTTTTCTATTTCTTTTGGACAATCTGTTCCTACATACCAACAATGTGCGATCAATAACATTGCCCCCATTGAATGGGCGCTGGTCAAAACAAAACAACGCTACATATTTACATAATGGGACATTTATAGGCTACTCGTGATCACTCGCCAAATAAACTTTATTGACACAATCTCAATTAGTTTGTTAGCTGACATATCGTTTTGGACGATTTACAGCTATCATTTGCTAAGTACGAACGCAACGATAACACAAATTCGAATACAGCGATAAAATGACAAAACAATGGTTATAATTCCAACGAAGCAATAAAATAGCGCGTTTGCCAAATCTATAATCCTCACAAACACAAATAAGTGCTAAAATCTTAATTACATATTCCTTTCAGGAGAAAAATAAATAACAAATGCAACATAATTTAATATTCAAAATATAATCTGACTTAAGAATAATATCTGTTTCTGCTTGATATGTAGCCACTCGTTACCGTGCGACTGAAACCCATCAAGTCCTTCATATGTACAGATCACCAACTCGTCAAGTAGCACCACTGCCGATCCCTGCACTCTTTTTGGCACTTTCTATACGCGGGCAAAAACGGCGTAACTGAACCAGCCAGAGCACGTATCTGCACGACGGCTATCGTTTTATGAGAAAGTGGCCAAAAAGAGGGCGTGACATAAAAGTACTATCCAGTAAAAATTGCGAAAAGCCCTACTAACACTTGACTTCTGAGTCCTCATTTGAAGAGAATGCTTTATTAAATTGTGTGGCAGTGGTGCAACTTCACGCGGTCGTATTGATATTGGATATCAAAACGCACTTCACCCAAATGAGACATTAGTGCCTTAAACACTGCGCCAGTTAGGTAGCACTCCATCAGGGGCGCAATGTCAGCCTGGCAATGGCCTCGCACAAGGGGAAGTCGGCAAACGCAACAAACAAATACAACATAAACAATGAAACGACACAAACGGAATAAAAGTAACGATCGTAATTCAAGTTATTGTCAACGGAGCTTCACACAAGCTGCGACTGAAAAGTGAGAAAAAAGCGCAAAAACACCAACTGCGATGCTGAGACCTTGCAGCCTTAAACAGCACCCCTTTGCAATGTAAAGTTGACAGTGTGCAACCCGTTGGAACAGTAATACTGAAGACATATATATTCACGACTACGCAAATCTATCCGATTATACATTTCAGAGAAGAACCTTATCTAATAGGTTACACATCGCAAACATAGTTACCGATCCATTGGGTACTTCGAACATTTCATGAAATATTACGTTCCCAGGATTCAAACCCGATATTCGTACGTCAATATAAATTTTTAATGGAGACATGGGTAAAACCACGATGAGTAAATATCTTGGAAAGTGACCACTGTAGCAAAAGTTACATACTGAGCATTACTTATTCAGCTGACGTGCTGCCCATTTCCTTGTACAGAACAGTGCCCACCTATTTCGAAATGAAGTCAAAACTGGTGAAACGAATTGACTGTCCATTTCTTACATGGCTGTTCTCCTAAACCAGATACGGACCATATCCTCAAAAAATCGACAATCTTTACTAGTAAGCATACAACACACAATCACGCAAATCAATTCTTTTCGTGTTTTAATGGATAAAACGAAGCCAAAGTTCATCAAGTTCGAAAGAAAGGATCTTATTTCAAGCATAGCGCAATTCTTAAAAGTCTGATTCCTATAAACAATCTCATTCTTGCAGGCCTTTAGTAATAAAGAAATAGTAACATTTCAAGCCTCAATGCATTGCACAGGGCGCAGGGAGAGGGGATGAGAGATATTCACCGCAAAATGAACAATAGAATCAATAAGTCTATGAAAAGACTTTTTCCGTGGCTCGATTTTTGCTGTAAGTTTGCTTTTGCAGGAAGCCTCGGAAAGGGGGAAGGGAAGGGTCAACTGTTTTTCTAAGCACAGGAAATAGAAAAATAGCTTCTCGAAAGATGCTTGTTGTCTGGAAATAAACCACGGCTTGCTAAAAGCCATTCCAGTTGTATAAAACAAGAAGGCAAAATAAAAAGTACACTAATAAAATTTGAAAGGCCTAGTTGGCCTGACAGGAGATAACACCACTGAGGGTATAACATAGCACACATTCTCTCTCTCTCTCTCTCTCTCTCTCTCTCTCTCTCTCTCTCTCTCTCCATTTACTCAATTTTTCATTTAAACATTCTTTGAGTTGCTCTTGCGCGTAAAAGCTCAGACACACTACACATATATACACAAAACATTGACCTTGGTGTTGGCGCCGCTCGGTTTTAACCGAAGAAAAAGTCACATTTACAAAATTGTTTGAATGGTCGTGAATGGGGCAGCCTGGGAAAGCAGAGGGACACGGGGCGGAATTCAATTCGCAAAAGTTAAAACAAGCGGCTCTGCTCTTAGCTCGCTTTCTCATTTAGAATAATTTCGAAATCGCACTAACAACAGAAACCTCCCATCAAAGTAATTCCCTAATTTGGAAGTGACATAGGCCTAAAATTACAAATGACGAAAAAAAAAAAAAAAAAAAAAACACAACAATCTGATTTAGGATTTCATAGACGGGTTTGACAAAAATTGAGTGAAAAGCACTACAGCAGCAGCGACAGTTCTTGTCCCTCCAGTGGGCGCACGAACGCGCGGCTCCCCCAGAGTTGCCCCGCGGCGGCCGGTGGGGCTTCCGGCGGGAGGGGCGGGGTAAGCGGGGTAGGAAAGGGTCCCACCCCGGTGGCCGCGACCCCGCTGGGACCCCGACTGGTACACACAAACTCACCGCTAAGCGCTGGGCCTAGCAGTTGCAGTTGGGGTTCTGGGGTCCCTGAGGCTGCTCCGTCAGTCGGGTTCCTTTGCTGCCCGCGTTCATCAGGTTGGGGTCCGAATCGAGGCTCTCCGACATCTTGTCGCAGATGATGTCAACCAGTCGCTCAAACACGGACTAAGCGATCACAGAGAGAAAAAAAATTACCCCTCTCGTCGGAGGACGGGGTGCGCGCGCAGCGTTAGTGCTCGAGTACTCCAGTGCCTTGTGACTTACCTTAACTTTGATGTTCTCCTTGGCGGAGGTTTCAAAGAACTCAATGCCGAGCTGGTCGGCGAGCTGCTTGCCGCGCTCAAAGGAGATGACACGCTCCTCCTCCATGTCGCACTTGTTGCCTACAAGCACGACCTGGGCGTTGTCCCACGAGTACGTCTTGATCTGCGTCACCCTGTTGAGCAGAGAAAGACGGAAATTCGTAGCGAAGTGCGCCTATGTAGTGGTTTGTACCAATACGACAGTGACACAATACAATTGTTAATTATGGGGAATTTGAATTTACACATCACTCTTGTTGTGCGAACAAAATAAATTAACGAATGCGAACAATTAAATTCTTGAAAACGTCCTCTTTGTAAATTCATTATAATTTGACACGGTTTGACTGTACCGGTTGTATCAGAGAATAAACCCCCATGTTGCTGGCTAGCACACTCTCTATCGGGCCGCCAGGGGGGTCAATGCTATCTCACGGTCGAAGAGAGTACGGAAACCCACAGCACTAACGTGTCTCTGATGGCCCAGTATGATACCGTCGTAGAGGTCTCTTGATGAAAATTTACTAATTCTTTCGTGTTAAAATGCATTTTACAGGCGCAGTCCTTACCAGTCCTGCACGCTGTTGAACGACTCCTCATTGGTGATGTCGTACATGAGGATGAAGCCCATGGCGCCTCTGTAGTACGCCGTGGTGATGGTGCGGTAGCGTTCCTGCCCAGCGGTATCCTGTGTGCCACATCAGACTAGTGTCACTGCCTTTGTACATAAAGGAACTAAGCGTCCTCTTAGGTTAAGGAAAACAAAGTTACCCGCCATACTAACTTAATAAAACTAGGTTTAATGCAGAGGATATTTTAAATGCCAATTGGTAATAAAAACCAAAGACGAAACAAAACAATGTTTGCTTTATTTACTTTTAACCCAGTAAGCCCATTAAACTTACCCAAATTTGTAGTTTGACACGTTTGTCATGTCGAAATACTGTTTTGACTTTGAAGTCGATTCCTACGGTTGACACGAACGCTGACGTAAAGGAGTCGTCGGCGTATCGGAATAAAAAGGAGGTCTTTCCCACGGATGAGTTTCCGATGATGAGAAGTTTGAACATATAATCAAAGTTTTGGTCAGCAGCATCCTTCTGCCACTTTGGATCTTGGCCAGCCATCTGCAATCAAAGAGACGATGCGTCGGTTGCAGTCCGGCAGAGGGATAGGGTGGGGGGGAGAGAAAGAAAGCGGCAGTGGTTGAGCGCGGTCCGGACCGGGACTGCATCGAGCGCCTGGCGGGGTAGGCAACGCGAAGACAGCGGTGGCGTCGCATTGCCTACCTCCCGGGCGGCCGAGCCCTGCGGCCGCCAGGAGGGGTGGGGTGGCGGCGGCCGACTCTTCTCTGCAGTGGGGTCGGTTACGGACCACGCACTCGCCCCGCCGGTCCCGCCCACCCCGCCCCGCCCCACCCCATTCCCATTCTCAATCACGCACGTCAAAGCGCGGGCGCGCAAACTCCTACAGGCGGGCAATAACACATATCCGCGGGCCGCGGGCGGCTGGCCGGGCCGAGGCGGGGAGCGGAGTGGTGCGGAATATAGGTCAGTGGGTCACATTCCAGGGACAGAGGCCTCCTCCGGAGGAGCGGTGCGTGGTGCACGCCGCGGCTCGGTCGATTATCGAAACGGCTTTATGCACCCTCCCTCGATCCTCTGGTGGAGCAGACCACCCCCTTCCTCAACCCCCCACCCCCTCCCCTATCAGCCTATCAACCCGCCTCCTAGAACCGTCCCCTGTTTACAGGTTGCCCCGAAAAGTGGCGATGGTCTCCGGGGTGTCATCGAGGACGACCCGAGCCGCCCCGCCGAGCCACCATCGAGTCCCTCATGCGGCAGCGGCTACTGCACAGCAGCGATCAGAGGTTGGAGCGGCCCCCCAGCCAGCCCTCGCGGGGTATGTCGCGGAGGGGAGGGGGGAGGGGAGGGGCAGGGGCAGGGTGTTTACTGCGTGCTCGACCACTCCGAGGCACCGCGGGACACTCGTAAAGCGGACGGCCCGGAGGACCGCGACGACGGCACGGCTGCAAGGGCTGGAAATGGAAAGTGATCGGCGAAATGGTTCCACGGCGAGCGGGAAGTGATCGATACCGAGTAGCTGCGGGGGCCGCGGGGTGAAGCGGGGCGGCGAGGGGGGCAGCGAG
>NW_026267234.1:546692-548490 GCF_000697945.3 Frankliniella occidentalis
AATAGACGTTTTTTTCGGTTTATTACGCAAAATTGAAAGAAATTTCAGAAATAAGGTCGAAAAAATCGCCGGTCGAGCGTGCGCTTCGGATGGTTTTTCTACACGGACAAATATCTTAATAGAGATAAGTTTTACCTGAAAAAATTTGGCTAAACAACTAAAAGTAGGCTAGCCGTTAATGTTTCAACTTAAAACAATCATATTATAACCTTTTTTGGTTCTCATAATGATTAAAACCTATCTCAAATGAAATTCTTCTAACACGAAAAAAACAATGAAGCGCATGCGCGAACAGCGCCATCTATTGAGAAAAGCTAAAACTGCGTCGGCGCGAAAAGTTTTGAAGAGCGGTCATTAACAACAATGATCTTTCTGTTTTCATTTCATAATCACACCAGACCAAACTTGCGTAAAGAACGAGGTTTCTCCTAATGTATCAAACATGTTTGATGCCCTGATGCTCTTCTTGTTCTTTACCTTATCTTGCATTTTCCTAGAATATGAAAATTGAGGAAATTAAATGGAAAATTAGAACCGTAACGAAATCGCGCTTCATTTCTCACTATGGACATTTAGCGTAGCGAGCTTTGGAATAGATCTCTTGCTGCGTAAGACTTGCTACTCCTGCGCGACCCAGTGTATCGGCTTTTACTGCCCGAGAGACGCTTGTAAAAGCGACGGGAGCGGACGGGACTGGGGCAGGAGGACCTCGGACGCAAGTTAGGCTAGGTTAAGCTTGAGGGGCGAGAGGGGCGTGAGCTGAGGTTGGGGGGAGGGGGCGAGGGTGGAGACGAAAGAGACAGCGGCTCGCCTTACCAGGGGCCCCAGCCGACTGATTCCGAAGAGCGCTCTCCTATACCTTCCGTATAGCTCCATCCTTGTCGCACTCATGGGGCAGCTCCCCTTGAGCGCTCTTCGGAATCAGTCTGCAGGGCAGTATGCTCTGACCACCCTGACCTGCTAGCAATGGTGTGGGGGACGAAGCGTATCTGGATCGTCAACCGATCATAGCGACTCAGTGAAGCGGGAGAAATTTATGTGTTCTACATACCCGCCGTGCCTGTGCTCTGTGTGCTCCCGCATGACCCCCTGGCCGGCAGGCCGCACCCACGACTCGTCGTACTGGCTGTTCCGCGAGGGCGAGATGGCGTCCGCCGGCCTGCAGGTGTTCGCCGAGAAGGGCCATTCGGACGGGCTCGAGGCCGCCGACCACGCCGGCGTCTACGACGAGTTCACCGCGCCGCCCGTCCCCCGCGGGGTGGGCCGCACCGTGGCGGACTTCTTCCTGGACGGCAACCACTCGATGGTAGGTGGAGTGGACCTCCTCTCCTGTGCACCTTCTACCTTTATGACGGTCCCGGCTTTCCCCCCGGCCTGCAGGTGTCGGTGGCGGTGCGGGTCGTGCCGTCCCCCGACTGGTTCATCGGTGTGGACAGCCTGGACCTGTGCCGGGGCAACCACTGGATCGACTCCATCGCCATAGAGGTAGGCAACCGGCGAAGGCCCGTGTGGTGAGGTGGCCGACGGGCGCTTTGCTCCTGCTCCTTCACGCGTCAGCGTCACTCGCAATGACCATGCGAGCGTGCGCAGCCGGGCCGTTAGCTGACCGACCGTTACCGACCGCCACGCTGTGTTTGGGCAGATGGTCGGCCGTCCGATATTGCTCCTGATATGTCTCAACGAGCGGACTGCGCGCGCGCGAATGTGTGTACGTGTGTGTGTGTGTGAGTGTGTGTGGAGAGAGAGAGAGGGGGGGAGGGGGCGGGAGAGAGAGAGAAGAGAGGGAGAGAGAGGGGGA
>NW_026267234.1:548540-555237 GCF_000697945.3 Frankliniella occidentalis
TTCTTTAATAGATATGTATATAAAAGTACATGTACAATAACAAATGCATACCTATGCTCCTCACTAGTGACATACATGTCATCAGGCTGATGATGTAAGTTATGAACTTCATAGGCCTTTTTATTCAAAAATAGTGCATCACAAATGGTGCAACGGATTATTTCTGTATCGGGCCTTGTGTTTGTTTCTTCCTCTGGATGCCTCTGCTCAATATGCTTCCGCAGATTATACTTTTGAATGTATTCTGATCCACAAAAGTGGCAATAATACACTGACTGAGCTTCACCAGCATTGTTCAATTTTATCTTTTTGCTTGGAGGTGGTGTTGCCAGAGGTCTTAAAACTGAATCAACTCTAAAGTAACAAGGGTAAAGTCAGATGAAAAATTTCAAGGAAAAGTGGCTCAAAGTAGCAATATACAAGTTCTTAATTTTAAGAAAATCAGTTAATTAAATTTACCTTTTGTGACCAACTTTAGCATGGTAATCCATAGCGGATTTATTGTAAAATTTCTCTCCGCACTCATCACAGATAAGAACTTCTTGTGGTTTACTGTTTTGATGTTCTTCAGCTATGTGATTGTCCAGAAAGGCCTGTAAATTAGAGCAGAGGTTCATGTAGTTACGAAGTGCAGTTGACATTTTAGTGCCATAAATCTCACCTCAAAGTAAAACCGATACCTTGAGTGGAAACTGTTTTCCACAATGTGAGCAAAAATACTTGAATGGCAAAGTCGGATGCAACCGCCATTTGTGAGTCATGGCATATGCTGCACTTTCAAAATATATGTGACACACTTCACAGGAAAACCGTTGGTGGTTAGGTTGTTGAAATGTCACATTTTGCTTGTCCTTGGAAAGTTCAGGTTGAGGACTGTCAGATTGTTTTGCATTACTGCAGGAAACTTTTTGAATCCCAACTTCAGGCTTAGTTAATGTATGTATATTATTTGAGTTTTTTTCATGTCCTGGTTTATGATTGGCTGAGTCGTTAGATGGCTTAGAGGAAGGCAGACGGATAACTTCAGCAGCAACAAGGGATTTTAGGGTTGGATTACCTGAATTATCAATTTCCTTTGTAGCATGTTGCCTCTCCGTTGACTTATCATTTGACAGAGTCTTCAAAATCTTAGCAACAGCACGCCCCTTATTATCAATTTCCTTATTTGCATGTTTCCTTTTAAATCAAAACCATAGAATTGTTGTTACAATTTGAGGACAAAGTCTAAGATAAAGTATCATGCCATTATAAAGCAGAGACTATCAGTACCTGAAATGATCTTGTAACTCTTTCTTTGAGTTGAGCTTCGAATTACACAATACACAGGTAACTTCAGACATTGGAAGGTCACCTTGAAATAGGTAAATGATATGACTCAAGATTGAAATCTTTGAGGACACAAAATTAGGAAATACCACTAGAAATACCACATAACAACCGGTGGTTTGGTTATCCGGTTTGTTTATGTTTACCACGACGACGACAAATGAACTCGAAGATCGAAGGAGACCTCGAGGTCCATTTGGCCAACATTGAAACAACAAATGAGAAGTGAAAACCGACATCCAATTTTCACTTAACTATTCAAATTCTGTTTCCTCATTGGTCTCGTCTTGAATTTCTCTTTGTTCCTCTTCGATGAAAGTGAAAAAAATGTATGACAAGTTCGAAAAATGTTTTAGTTTGCTTTCTACGATTGGTCCTTCGGCTAGGTGTAGGTGCGCTGTTGTTCTTGTTTTATTTGCATTTTGTTTTCGTTGGTTTGTTTTGTTTATCCTTTTCAAATTTAAGGCCACTGATCGAATGAAATTTTTACAGAAGTCCTTCTTTGTACTCAGTTTTCTTTCGAACTTTGGTGGATTAAGAGTGAGTGTTGGTTTAACCTGTGTACTTTATCTGTATATTATGAGTGACAAGTTGTATTTTTCTTGCGACAGGTTAGTTTTTCTAGGATGTCTTGCTCACTCAGTGACAGTGTCAAATTTCCTCCAAGTATCCGCGAATTTGGATATGCATTTAATTCGGGTAAATAAATTATTATTATTATTTTTTTAAATAATGAAATATTACATGATTTTAATTGTTGCAAGACCGTTTATTTAAGGTCTTAAATACTGTAAACCATCGTTGGTGTTATTGTTATAATTAACAGACCGTTGTGTGAATTTTCAGATGGTAAACTGTGCCAATTAGATCCAATTTCTGGCATGTTGACCGATAAGCCTTTTGAATTCAATGTCACCCCAGATCAAACTTACAACCAGAAACGCTATGAAGCGCTGGGAGAGGTAAGAATTTAATTGAGTGTTCTTTGATTCCATCAAACTGTTCAAGAAATGTAAATTTTATTATTGCAGCTAATTACTCCTTATGTTTATGAAATTCTAACCAATGATTTGAATTTGGAAAAACTTGATGTACCAGACAATGGGCAAACTCCATCTTCCTTCATTTTTGCATCTAAAGATGCTCTTTCAAATCCTGATAAACTAATGGTTCTTATCCACGGCAGTGGAGTTGTAAGAGCTGGCCAATGGGCTCGAAGGTAAGAAACATCTTTTTACTTAGTTTTTTGTTGTAACACTTGCCTTGCCGTCTTGATAGAGCACTTGAATCTCTTAAAGTCTTATCATCAACGATAATCTTCAATCTGGAACTCAAATACCTTACATTAAGCAAGCAAAAGCTGAAGGCTATGGAATCCTTGTACTCAATACTAATGACAATACGCGTGTTGTCGATGACAAAGTTGTACCTATCAAGGTTTGTTCTATCTTCCCTTTCCATTATATTTTTTTTAATAATCATTTCGTAATGTAACCAAAAGTGTTTGTATCTTTGTGCTGATTTTAGGGGAGCAGTAATCCAATAGAACATGCCTCCTGGGTATGGAAAAACTATGTAAGAAAAGCCCTAGCTAGGAAGATTGCTGTTGTTGCCCACAGTTATGGTGGTGTTTGTGCTGTTGAATTGGTAAGTAATTTTGTAAGTTGATTAGAGAGCCAGTGTTATTTTGAAGAGCAAACTGACAACTTTTCTATAATTTTCTCAGGCAAACACAATGTTTGAGGATTTTTCTACACGAGTTTTCGCCATTGCCATGACAGACTCAGTGCACCAAATGAAATTTAGACATCTAAAACCTGAAGTTCAGAAGTATCTTTGCAAGGTAAATAAATATTTAGTAAAGTTTTCCAATTCATCAATAGTTAATTATACTGCAGCACCCTAAGCTCTAGCTAACTTTGGTTTAGTCAGTAAAATTATGATGTTTCGTCTCTTATCAGGTTGGGCGAAATTGGGTTTCCAGTGCGGCACCTTTGGATGAAATAATAGAGGATGACAAGAAATCAGATATCACCTCAGTGTCAGCAGGTAAGTCTTTATGAGTAGATGGCTTTTAGTAATGGTATGCATTCTCCTAATTATAACTTATCTACTGATCTGTTTCAAGGTCACAAAAAGCATGAGATGACCTCTTGGTCCTGTAAGGATTCTCTTTTTGAGTACCTGCGCGAGTGCTACAAACAATGAGATTGGTGTATTTGTGACATTTTTGGTTGACTTACTCCAATCGGAAAAAGATTCTGTCCCTTTTAAAATAAACGCAAGTTTTGTGATTTGAATGATGAAGTAATATACTTTTTCCCCAAACATCAAATGCTTTAGTTTGGTGAATTTATATATATTTGAAAGAAAAAGGTGCTACTGGTAAACAAATTGGGTGGAGTAGCATCTCAACCAAGGGCTAGTGGCATGCTTAGTGTACAACAGAAGTGAATCAAACTCCTCCATCAAACAATAACCAGTTATCTTAGATATACATACTTGAACTGTAGTGGATAATTTTTGAGGAATGGAGGAAAAATAAAATTTGAGACATTTAAGGCTTCTTCACTGTTATTGAAACATAAAGAGCAGCAAAACATACCATACAATGAATTTTCGTAATTCTCAATGCAGTCTAATAAATAATAAACAGTGATTTTAATAAAATAAATCAGCATTTTTCCAAGAAAATAAGCTTGTAGCAAACAAAATCTAAATAGAGTGGAGAACATACTACAATCACAGCCACTGCCAATGAAAGTACAGCGTTAAGAATTTTGCTGTCAGTCATCACACAATTTTGTAGCTGAACGTAAAAATTGTCCATTAGACAACACCATAAAATTTGAACTCTATCTCAGCCCGTATCCAAGCTGTTCTCTGAGTAATTGTGATTACAATAACTGAATAAAAAGCAAAAGTATTTCAACCTAGTTTTGGCATTTCCCAAGCAAGTAAAAATATAGATTGAGCCCAATCGTACAGAACACCTCTATTATCATTGGACAATTTGACATGAGAACCTAAGTGAAGACACAACTCGATTCGATATGTATCACAAAATATTAGCAAAACCCTCTGTCATGTTTAAAGCAGATATAATTACTCCATTACATTTTCACAAGTGGTAGAAACTGTAGTGTTGAGTTGCTACACCACAAAATATATGACAGCATACCCCATTCATTCAGAGTAGATTGATTTAAGGAGATGATTAAATCAGTACAAGATACGGACTACACTTCCAGATTAAACATGCTCCTATGAATAGTACACAGATTGCTTGTGCTGCTCAGACTTAAATGCCCCAAATATCGTGTAGTCACAGGGTCAGAGAAATATACTGCAGGTGACAAGAAAGGCTTCCTACTTCTTGATTAAATTTAGAGGCAGAGGTTAGTGAAAAAGTTACAAGAATATCCCAACATCCTAACAACATACATACTGAAGAAGTAAACTGCGTTAAAAATTATGAATACAGGGGAGAGGGGGGATGGGGGAGGAGCTAGTCTTGAAAATTAAAATATAATGACTAGTTGCAAAACAATGTCAAAAGTAATCCTGGTACAATTCTCAGACTTCACAACTGTTCTCTAGATTGTATAAGTTGTACTAAGTGAAACAGATAATAGAGCAATTTCATATTATATTGATGTATAATCCAGAGGTACATGAGATTACATAAGCAGTTCCTGTGAAAGAAAGTGACTTAATATTGTACTCAAGATTCCCCACAAGCGGATTAAAATAGAAATATGATGAATAACTAAGATCACGAGAAATTCCTAATATCATCAAATACATTTTTAAAATTGAACAAAAACTAGAGCACAATTACTTTATGGTGGAATTAAACTTAAACACCTACATACAATTACTGAATATAAATTGAGTTCTGTTAGAAAAAGCATATTTTAATAAATGTAACTAACAGCAGCAAATAAAGAGGTAGACACAAAATAAATACAGTCGGTTTGACGAAAGAATTCACACATATTCTTTCTTTCCCAAGAGACAAAAATACCCCAATTAAACTTATCAATTTCAAAAGAAAATGTGAAACAATGTTCACATTAACTTTTTGAACCGAGCTATGAAAAATCCAATAGTGTCTCTTTCACAAGCATTTTCTTCAAATGATTCACTTACACTTGGCACAAACTTCAGAACACATTTCCACTCAGAGGCTGAGAGGGTGTTGTTAAATAAATCCTAAAGCAAAAAGAAAAAGCTGTAACAGTAGTTCACATGTAAATTGGTTTTGCACATATGAATGCATAATTACCTCAGAATCAGCAAAATAGCTTAGTCGAGGTTCAGCAGGAACAAGTTCAAGACAAGGAAATCGGTCAAGAGCCCAGCGTACAATCCCTTCATTTTCCTCAACAACTACAGTGCAAGTGCTATAGACCAAAATTCCTCCTGCTTTCAACAACTTCACAGCCTGGGAAAATAATGTTATCAATAAAAATAGGAAAGTGACTATTAATTTGGGATTGACGACAAATTTCAAGAAATAGGACAGTACCGTTTCAAAAAGCTTCTTTTGCAAGGGAGGTAAAGAGGCAATATGTTTCATATTTATATGATCTAGTTTGGGTCTTTGACCAAGCCCACTGCAAGGAGCATCAAGCAAAATTCTATCAAAACAACATGGTGAGAAAGGAGGACCAGTTTCAAAATATTGGGGATCACACTGGCCATCAAGTGGGATTTTCATCTGCATATTAACAGATTTGACTGAATTGCATACAAAAGACAACACATTAGTGACTGATAGCTCTTTGCAAAGTTCTTGTAGCTTTAATATTCGTGATGCAGATCTATCCAAAGCTATGATGATTCCCTGCAAGCATGAGAGCCTTTGTTAGAAAACATTAAATTTTTCTCAAAAATCAAAATTTATTTGATCACGTAATCAAGTACCATATTATTCATTAAAGCTGCTAAATGAGTAGTTTTATTTCCTGGAGCAGCACACATGTCTAAAATTACTTCTCCTGGTTTAGGATCCAGGACTCTTCCACATACTATGGATGGCAGATTCTGCATAACTGCTGTTCCAGGCTCAATAAAATTTAAAGGCAAAGACGGGCATCCCGACGTAGTATCAGTCACAAGAACTGCAACACCTCTGCAATTACAAAACATTTATGCAAAATTAAAGCAGGCCCAAAACTTGAATTGCTGTTCTACTTAAGAAGCGCACATACCTATTAAGTCCATCTCCACAAAAAATTTGTTTTCTAGTAATGAGCAGAATTCTATTTCCTTCAAAGTAATGCTCATTCTTCCCAACTTGAGGGTCCATCCACGTTTACAAGTACTTCCAATATTAGCCTACATGCTTACAATGTCACCTCTAGTT
>NW_026267234.1:555287-557737 GCF_000697945.3 Frankliniella occidentalis
GAGGGGGGCGGGCGGGGTACCACAACGGGCCTGTCCTGGACGCACCTCGGGCGGCACCTCCAGCACCAGGGCCCAGGCACGCGCGCACGGCCACGGCCCATGAGGCAGCCACCCGCGACGCGCGCCCCCGTGCCCCCCACCTGCGCCCGCGGCGCTCGGGGCGCGCGGGTCCACTTACCTTTGCACACGGGGGCTGGGCTGTCCGCCGAGCCTAGCCTGTCCTCGCCAACGGCACGACGCCTGGGACTGTCAGCCCGACAAACACACGACAACACACACTTTCTCTCGGATTCTCTGTTCGACGCGACTCGCAGCGACTCTGACACGGGCGGCTGCCTTTCGTCCCGTCCGTCCCTCTCCGTACAACTGGCAACGTCGATCCAAGATGGCGGCCGCGGAGCCAGGCCCTAGGCAGCTCCTAGTGCCCCTCCGCGCCGTGGGGGTGTGGGGGCGCTGGTGGCGCGCGAGTGCGCACGCGGGGAGGGCCGCCCCCGGACGGGAAGGGTGCCTGCCCCGCCGCCCGCCGCCCCGCCGCCGCCCCGCCCCTGAGGCCACGCCACGAGGGCCGCGGGCCACGGGGTGTGGTGGGGGTGGGGGCCGGGGTGATGGCGAGGGTGGGGCGGGCCGGGCGCTGCCCCAGCCACTTCTATGACTAATTCGTCAAGTCATTTGAAGACGACAATGAAGGGTGGTAGGCGGGAGCGCGGAAGCAGGAGGAGGTGGAGGAGGGTGCGAGTAAAGTGCCTTAGACTCCAGCTACTCCAGGCAGCAGGCGATGTAAAGCCAGAGAGCCGCCAGTAGGCCGCTCGAAGCCCTATGCGGGCCGGGGCGGACGGGGTGAGCGGGCGAAGCGACAGACTTCAGAGAGAGAGAAAGAAGCTCAGTAGAGCGTCCACACCGCGCCACGGGCGGGAGAGAAATAGCCGCTGGCGGGGGATCGGGAAGGGGAGAGAGGGCGGGGCCGGGGCGCAGAACTGCGGGAGTGCGGGGTGTGCGCGGGGGAGCGACAAGGATGGGGCGACAGGCGCCGCGCGGAAGCTAGGCACGTCGCCCTGCGGGCGGGGAACAAGCATTGGGTGGGTCGTGGGTGGGCTGGTGGTGGTGGCCCAGAGGGTGGACAGGAGGGACCCGGGTGGGCTGGTGTCGGCGCAAGCGTGGTCATAGCTGCACATAGCTCGATCTCTCCCACTCTCTGTCTAATTTACCACCGCTCCGTAATTTGCTCAGATAATGTAAGCGAAACCGGAATCTGGCTCATTTGCATTTCCCGCAATCAGAACGGAATAACAGGCACTGCTTTGAAGGGGAGCCGGTGTCTAACGGCCTGGGCTGCGCTCGCTGCGTCCGCTGGGCCCTCCGTCCGGTCCCTGACCGCGGGTCAATGAGTACGGGCCTCCAGGGCGTACCGAGCCCCGCACCCCATCCGCACCCGCCCGGGCCCCACGGTTGCGGTAGGCATGCAGCGGAGCAGTACGTGAGGCTGGGGTCCTCGCGCTGTCTCCGAATCGTTCTCATCCCCTCGCCGACGTCGAAAGTGGCTGGGGCGGCTAGGCCACCGCCGCCGCTGCTCCAAACGTGGCCGCCCCTGCCGTCCGCGGGAGGACGAGTCCCTGCCCCCTCCGCCCCCTCCCCTCCCGCCCGGGCCCGTGCGATGCTCGTATTGATTTCTAGCCCCGCGGGGCCGGGCGGGACCCGCCGAGTCCATTCATGCCCTTCTGGCTGAGAACAACGGGCCCCGGACAAACGGGCCAGGAGGGGCGGGGGGCGGGCTCCAGCCACTACATTATGGAAAAAAGGGTCATCCGATGCTGCGGTGGCATCAAGCGGGGACGGATGGAGCGGGGCGGGGGCGCCTCGACTGTGTGTCACCCCTCCCTCCAGGATGTGTGCCCGGGTGCTCGGAGCGCCCTCGTCTTTGCCGTCCGTAGCCTCCCGTCCTGTGGCTCCCGCGAGAGCGCCCTTACGCTTTCCAGATGCGCCTGGAGTCCGACGGGGAAGTCCACCAGTGACATGAGCCGACCCGCGCCGGCCCGGATATCGAACACGTGGTCTGTAAAAGCAGGACACGGGGGTGGTGAGGCGAGTTGCGAACTAGTATAAGACCACGGTGCGACCCGCGTCCATTCTTTGGGCAGGTGGAGGGGGGGGGGCATCTCGTGTCGAGGAGGCAGCAGCCAGCCCTCCTTCCATCACCCACGTCCGCACGCCCCCATTCTGCATTTACCTAAACCCTACTTGTGCCCGGGGGAGGCGGCGCCGCCCGCCGCCTTTGACGCCCTCCACTCAAGCTGCCTGACGGAATTTCCGACGAGGCGTGGGAGTCTGGACCTGGAGCACACTAAGGGTGGGCTTTTTGGACAGGCAGGATGAGAGCGGGGCTGAGCCGTGAGCCCGCCCCCTCGGCGCGCCGCCTCTGCCCGGGGGCGGAGGGGGGGTCGGGGCGGCAGGCG
>NW_026267234.1:559302-562439 GCF_000697945.3 Frankliniella occidentalis
AGTAGGAGAGAGAGGGGGAGGGGTGCAGTCGAAGCCGAATCCTTAGAACTACATGACTGACCGACACGCACTTCTAAGAAATAACACAACACACTTGTCAATCATGTAAAACTTATCATGGCAGTTGTAATTGTCTTGATACGAATAGGGCTGTAACACATCAACGGAAATGTGCATGCGAGTAAAAAACTTGGACGGTAGCCGATACCTCACCTCACAGTCCAAACATAGCTCGGGCGCGTGCTTTACGTGGGGCCGGCATTCCTCGCCGAAAGTAGAGTGCATTCGCAGATTCAGGAGATGGCGATGATCTGCATGTCGGAAACAAAACGAGGAGTCTGCGCTATGTTGTTGCGAGAGCGCACTTCTTCATATCAACACGGTCGGATTCACAGAATGAGTCACGGCTCCAGATCGGTATGAACAAGTAGTGAGTGGAACAGGACTTTGGAACAGTTCCAACGTAGCGTCCACACCCCTTCTCTTTCTGTCTGCGCGGTCTATCTTTTTGCATGTCAGTAGAATCCGTCTCGGTTTCCATGTCCCAGTCGTGTTTCAGCACCAGGCTTGGTGGCCTGGTTGTCCACCTCACGGGGGGCGCCTCGACGTCCAGACGGAGGTGGCTCGCGAGGCGAGGGGGCTGGCGGCATGGCCTGGACGAGCAGGCGGGCCGTCGCCCGCTCAGCAACAGACCAAAGACTTTACTAGACTGCAACAACAACGGCAGCAACAGGTCGATAAAGAAGCTTAAAAGCCCGACAAAGTGGGACGCACACACGGCCCCAGCGGGCGCGGGCCCCGGCGGAGCAAACGGAACTGCATGGGAGGCGGGCGCAAGTTACGCGGGTCCAGCCAAGCCTCCGCGGGCTTCCCTCTGCGCTGCGCTGCGCCGCGCTGCACCCACTCGCCGCGGCCCGAGGTGTGGCGGTGCGTCCCGGCCGGCGCAACACCGTCGAAAATGAAGGCGGAAACGGGATGGGTCGTGAGTTATGGTCGGGATGGTTGGACGAAAGGCTTCTGTCTGTGACGTGATGAGACAGCGTGGGGCGGGAGGGCGTGTCGGCGTGTTCCAGAGATAAGGAGACACGCCACGCGTCGGCATGGTCAAGGTCGGGCGAGCGGTGGCACCGAGTGCTATCGGCTTGCGGGGGGCGGGGCGGGGACGAGTGGTGACGGGTGTGACGCCACAGTCACACCCCCTGGGACGAGCACGGCCGCCGCACCAGTCGAGGCTGGTGCCTGGCTATTCTGCACTTCCTCCCGTCGGAATTCAGATTCGTTTCCCAAATAGATGCGGCGGCATTGCTTTCATTCGCGGAGGCCAAGAGCACGGTGGGCCGGCTTAATCCGGTGACAATGCACTTGAGACACTCGCGCCTCCGCTCCCCGCTTCACCCCGCCCCAACGCTGTGGAGCCTGCGTACCCCCTCCCCGCCGGCACCCTGCCAAGCACGACACACCCGCGCACAAATGCCCAAGTGCCCAACCCCCATCGTCGCCCCCTTTTACAGACTGTGAAGGGATGAAATACCTTAGGTGAATTCCAATGCTAGTTGGAAACCGCACCAACCCCAAGACACATAAATCAGGGGTGGCTCTTTGAAGCAATCTTACGCCAGCAGGCCCATACATGGTTATTCCTTTGGCCTCCCCCAGAGTGGTTAAGGGTAGGGTGGGTATGGTCTAGAAGAGTACAGGTCAGCTCGAGGGGGCCTTACAGGCGGATGGTTGGACTGGTGCGAGGGTGCCCGTCCCTTCCTCGCGGGTGCTCGCGGGTGCTCGCGGGTGCTCGCGGGTGCTCGCGGGTGCTCCACGCAGTCGGCGTGGTCGCGGCCCAGTCGAGCCCGCCCCGCCAGACCCACCGCACGGCGCGAAGCACGCACCGGCCGCGACGCCCGCCACGCCGCGCCGCGCCACGCCGGACTAGACACAACGCGGCAGCTGGTGAGGCAGGCTGGTCCAAAGCAGTGCCTCTTCGCTCAAACCCAACGTCGCGACGATGCTGGTGGTCATGATGGTGCTGGCGGCGACGCCCCTGCTGGCGACGGCGGCGGCCGCGTCGTCGTGCAGCTCGGACGAGCTCGCCGTCTACCGAGTGTTCCTGGACACGCACTGGAGCAGAGAGCTGTTCCCCAAGCAGTACCCCGAGTGGCGCCCGCCCGCGGGTTGGTCCAAGCTGGTCGGTGAGTTAACATTCAAAAACCACACGTTTGTGGTCGATTGTAGTGGTCTTTTTAAAATGTTTGTGTATCAAATAGTGTACGCTATGAAGTCTCATAAAATCGATCTTGGGGTAACATTCAGACAGATTCTCAAATTATTTCAGTTTCTTAATCATTATTCTAAAACTCGAGTTTCTGCTGATTAAAACCTCAAATTTAAATAACGGTTTGTCTCAAATTTGCAACGATTGCCGCAGTGGCACAGATCGCTCGCGGGTCAGTTCACGTTGATGCGGGGATCGGGTGCCACCACTTAGCGTATCGCCATTGATCTCCATTTGTCGATTCCGATTGTGTGGCCGCCGATTGATTTGGCACGCCGCTCAGCAGCAGCACTAGTACTTCATTGCACGCTCTTGCGTTTATGAGGAGTCAAGGGTTGTATACATGGAGGGGTCAGCAACAGCAAGAGTTTCAGACATGGAAATAAAAAGCGTGCGGGGTCAGACAACGGGTATGGTTTGAACCCAGGTCTTAGCACACATAGTCGTAGGATTTGAACGCCGCCGCCGTCTCGTGCCATTCGCGCACCTGATATACGACCGACCTAATTCCTGTCGGGCGGGGAGAGGCTTGGGGTGGCGGAGAGACAACTGCCCACCCTACTAAACGTGAGAAATAAACAATGCGGCTGGCGGACTTGGCGACGCAAACCAGCACCACGCCACGCCACGCTCAAATTCACCGGTCGGGGCGCGGTTCCCGCAAAAACCACCTTCCTCTCGTGTGTCTACCTACGGGTTCGTAACCCGGATATTTTCAAGAAACGGGAAAACCGATTGTAATTTTTCATGATCTTGTGAGGGTAGTTTTTACTCGTTCTTTACCTCCACTCTCACTTCCCTCTTGGAGGTGGGAGAACGAGTATTGTGCTTGGTCTGGTGTAATTTAGCGACTCGATTCATCTCGGTAACC
>NW_026267234.1:562489-564475 GCF_000697945.3 Frankliniella occidentalis
TGATAGAATTCTTAGTCTACCTTGCATCATTCCAATTACACCAGGGACAAAAACATGTGCTCCCCTAAGCACAGCTGCACCACACTGAGGGTCCACAATAACCTCAGACTCATATCGATTAAGTTCAACATTTCGGCTCCAGCTTCCAAATCCCACAACTTCAGGCAGAATAGGATTATGCCAAATGGGAGGCACTGAAGAATCCAAACCAGCTGATGTTCGATTAAGAGCAAGCTGAACAATATAACATTGATTTAGAGTCTGCATGGTTCAAAGATAAAATTGGTTTCCAACTAAACTCAGCAACTCACCTCTTCCAATTGTTTCTTTAATGTTTCAATAAAACGCATAGGAGAAGTAACCAAAGAATTTACACAGAATGTAGTAAATTTAGGGGCTCTTCTACGCCAAACTAAAATATTATGAAAATCGCCCAGAGAGGACGTCCCTCGTTGGTCTGAGGGAACTGGCAACATTATGCCAGTTTTAATCAAAGATATTTGAGTAGGGCAGTTATCGAGAGGTAAGCCTCTCCTGAAATAAGAGACAACGTGTAAGAAAACAGTCCAAGTTGACGGTCGGTTTCAAGAGAAACCAGTACTTACATCACTGCCATTGGGCTCCTGAACTTTCATCACATCAGGAAGATCTGGAGGTGAAGAATACTGAGTAAGATCAAGGGACTCAAATTGACCACTCTCGTCTCGAACTGCAAGGTTAACTTGTGCAGGGCTTTGAGCCTTTGCAGAATTGGCAGTGATACCACAATCCAATAGGCTCTTGCCTTCCTCCATTAGCTCATTATCTTTACTATAAAGCTGCTGATTTTCGGGAGCAAATTTCGTGATGCCTTGGATCATCTTCTTTAACTGCAGGACGGTGGTGCTTTCTTTTGCATCAGTGAAGATTGTCAATTTCTTCCTTCTTATCATAAGATAGACATCCATCTTGAAATTAGTTACAAATACTGGCTATGCATGTGTGGTCGAGGCTGCTCTGTCCTGTGAAAACTTAAGTATTTAGGAATAGTATTCCATTTTCTTCTCGCAAGAATATACAAAACTGCTTCGTCGGCGTCCGCTTAACCTGTACTTACACAGCAACAGACGGTAAATATTCAGCTCGACGTCTCAGCAAACTTTGGTCAGTCTAAAAATAAGAGAGAAATTAAGTATGATCAAACGTACTGACGTAAAGCAGCACGAATACTACAATACGAAATAAAAATAAACCTAAATTAAAATCAAGGCAAGACACCTGCCACAGCAACTGCAACTGCAACACCGTCCCGTCCCCGACTCCCCACCCCACCATCCCCCTCTCCTATTCTGCTCCTACAGCACAACATCTACCTGTATGCGAGGCTATTTCGCATTTCGAGGATGAGAATATATACATCTCACCCAGTCTTAATATAAAATAATATTACATTATCCTACTGGTATATAGTAGATCTCACCTACCACCACGGCTCCGTGATTAGGAAAACACTTACTATGGTGGTATGGTCACTAGTCACTGACACTGTCGGTTCATCAGAGGCCCCCGAGGCCTCACCCAAGCGTCCTCCCGCTGACGATGGGGCTTCCCTACAACAATTAAGAATGGGCTCTTGACCCCGGTGGAAGGTGTTACGGTGGCGTAAGGACAGATGAAACGACGTGAATGCAATCGCTTGATGGGAGCGGAAACGAGTGTTTTGCTGCTTCCCTTCAAATACAATCTCAATACTTTTTTTTTTTTTTTTGCCGCTCTCCGCTTGCCGCTACATTCATTCTGTGGTGTCTTCGTAATGTCCCCATAATTTTTTGATTGAATTATGAAAGCCACCATCCTTTCAAAGGGAGGGAGGGGGGATACGTTCTAAATGTAAAAATGGAATAAAATTGTGGATTAATATAGTTCTTGGTCTGGAGTTCTTTTTACTCATATTATCCGTCAGAGGCATTGCTTCTTAAACCTCCACCCCCCCCCCCCCCCATAACC
>NW_026267234.1:574153-588632 GCF_000697945.3 Frankliniella occidentalis
TCCACAATGAAGTCCACGACGGGTCGCACAGTGGCGTCCACAACGAAGTCCACGACGGTCCGCACCAGAGGCTCGCTACCCCGAACACACGCCACGCCAAGAACGACTTTGACAGCCCCAGCTAATGTTGTGGACCCGCCCCGGAGGGCTAGGGGGCCCACGCCGGCGCAGCGGTCGCTGGATCACTTTTGTCCGTCGCCAGAACTGATCCCCAGCCAAACGCCCACGTTCGCGCAGACAGAGATCGACGATATAGACGATGTCCTTGAGGTTGGTCACTCAGGGAACAAGAGCAGGTCTGGTTAACAACGGTGTCATGAGCAAAGTATGGGTGCGCACTTGCAAATTGCAAATTGAAGAGCGGGGCGAATATGTCGAGTTATGGGATATCAATATGCCCGAAGAAACAAACTGTAACACGCAGTAACTTGTGCTTGCAATAACACAAAACTTGCCATGTTTGTCAAACTTTTAGCTTCGTAAACTAACGTGTTTTTGCCCACAATCACGATGATCGGCACGTCCGCTTTCTTTCCTCAGGAACGCGTCTACCACTTGAGCACGGAGCTGTCGCGGGGCAACGCTTCGAGGGACCGGGACCAGCTGGAGGCCAACGAGATTAGCAACGAGCTGGCGCCAGGACTGGGGCTCGGCGACATCCGCGACAGCACGGAGAGCGCCATCCGGAGGACGAGCAAGGCGCGGCGGAGCAAGAAAGGCAGCCGTGAGTACCGACCCGGGGCCGGGTGGGCGCCTGCGGGCTCCCCGGGTAGGCATGCCCGCCCGACACGCGCGCATGGAAGCAAACGAATTGCCTACCCACCAGGCGCTTGGCAGCGTGTCGAGGATGATGCGGAGAACTTTGTTCATTTGGGGATGATTTTACAGCAGGCGAAAGACCTTACCTTGACCCTTTGACCCATGACCTTGTTTTCCCTCCGAGTGTGACCGATGATGAATGGTAAGTCGTACTTACACGGAAGCAGACGAAAGTCGCATCAGCATGTCATGAGTACCTCCAAGTAATCGTGTGCTGACTGTATGATTTGATCGAACTACAAACAGAAAACAGGTATAACGCGAGGGAAAAAATAAATAAATATATTTTCTTCACTGCACAATTTATTGGGAAGGGGGAGGGGGTTGTAATAATCTGTGAACTTACTTAAACGTTCTTTACGCCCCTTTTACACTCTCCGTCGAGAAAATATACATACTAGATGTCAACTACCAAACCGTTTCCTATCAACAGGCCAGGCCAAGCACTGCCAGGTGTCGGAGTGGTCGCCCTGGTCCGCCTGCAGCGTGTCTTGCGGTGTGGGAGACGCCACGCGGACCCGCCGCGTCCTGGAGCACCCCCGCCGCGGAGGGCGCCCCTGCCCAGCGCTACAGGAGAGGCGGTGGTGCGGCGGCCACAGTGAGTGCCCGCAGAACTTCTTTAACTGGTGAGGCTCGCCCCGGGCTGGTCGACAGGAAAACACCTCCACCCCCAGCTCACCCGGCGTGGCGGGGACACCACCTTGCACTGCTAAGCAGCCATCAGCCATCGGAGCTGAAGACAGTACTTTGTCGAGGAAGGGCAACGTACTCAGGTTGCAGTTTTATTTTGTTGTGCAAATAATAAAGGGGGCTGGTAAACTTTCAATGGGATTGCTCAAAATTTTGAGTGCTCTACAAACGCGCGATAAGCCAGAGTTGAGAAAAAGCCCTTGATGTATGATAATGTGTAACAGCCACCATGTTAGCATGACACAGTATAGCTTATCACTATGGGACATTTAAGGAATGTCAAATGTTGTTCCTGATATATTGAGGTCAATGTGTCAATGTGAAATGTAATCAGATGATATGTTGACGTGTCTAGTTATGCTCCTATTTTCCAGATTTTTGAAGAATTTCTTGTCTTGATTGATTTTATCACTCTAGATCAGGGTATTAAAAATGATAAATAGAATACAATTTGTAGAAAGAATATTAATCAGTGTTTTTTTGAGTTTATCATGTAACAACAAAATCTACATTAGATAGAATACTTTAGATCAATGAACAACGTCACTTCTGTTAAAATTAATACTTGTAATTAAAGAGAATAAAAGTCTGTAGCTGAAAACAGAACACTTGCATTAGGTCCCTCAAAACTATCATCCACTGCTAATATCAACATCATACATATTTCATATGATACCTAATAGTCATACTTGTGAAAATTGTACAGTACAAAATTCATACACTAAAATTAAAATAAGCCAAAAGAAATAGATATGTATCTTTTTAACAAAACAAACAAAAATGACTGAATAAAATACGAGCACATAGTTAAAAACAAAATTTAGTTTCTCTGTAACAGTTTCCCATTTTTGAGATAGATAAAAATAAAAGTATTTGCGACATTGTACCTGCTGCAATGATTTGTACTGAGAGGTTATCTCCAAAGCAGTCAAGCTATCTCTGCTGACTATTTCTTACGGGAACTTCTGTAAGAACGAGTCTCTTTACGTAAGGAAGACCGCGTAGTCCTCTCAGAGGAACTTGTATCTAATTTTTTAGGACTCTTCTTGGGCTGCTTCAAGGGAGAATGTTGCTGCAAGTTGTTGTTACCAGGAGAGACTCTGCCAGAAGAATCACTAGATAACATAATGATTTCTGGAGTTTGTGGTTCATTTACCCGTTCCTGAGCTTCATTTTCTTCAGAAGAACAATTCAAAAGCACTAAATTTTGTCTTTTGGTGACATCTTTGGCAGGAGATATTTCAAGCCCATTCAACTGCATGATTGGAGGAAATCCATGCATTTTCTCTGGAGTTGCAACTGGCTGGTCATCTTTAGATCCAAGTCTACAGTTTTCGGGAGATGACAAGTCAATAGAGAGTCTAGACTTGGTTTTATAGGGAAGAATTGCATTATCTTCCTCTGAGGTCTCATTTGAATCATGAGCTTCAAGAGAAACCATACAATCTTTCAAAGGAATAGGTTGAACTAACACAGCCATTGTCTGGCATACTTTATCACAAAAAACTGGCTCAATAAAGTCTGTTTGACAAACTAAGTCAGACTTGTTCTTTGACAAAGAAATTATTTGGTTAACTAAGGTTTTTCCTAGATTACCAGGTTTTGGACTTGGGACAGGTTCTGTAGAAATATTGCCAGCTTTAGGTCTTGAGGAAGATTCTGCAAAGATGTTGCCAGGCTTTGGACTTGGGGAAGATTCTTCAAAACTGTTGCTAGCTTTTGGACTTTGAGAAGATTCTTCAAACATATTGCCAGCTATTGGACTTGGTAAAGATTCTGCAGAATCTTTATCAATAGAAACAATTTTCACTTGTATCGTTTGGACACCGACATTTTCACATAGTGGTTCTTCAAAATCACACTGGACAGAGAAGTCTTTTTCTGATTTGGTAATATCTTCCACTTCTTCAGACTCAGAATGACTAGATTCAAGTTGCAGACAAAGGTTGTCTCCTTCATTAGAGGACTCTTCTACTTCAATATTAGTTGCTTCACCTACCACAAATTTAATTGTCTCAGAAGAAAAATTTTGGGGCCAGAGGTATGATTTTGAATTGTTTGTTAAGGGTGTTTTTCCTTCACCTGGAAAAGCTTCAAGGATGTTGACATTTCCTTCATCATTACCTTGATGAGGACCATTTTTTCGGGGACTTCTATCTTGAGTCCCAAGGCTGTTTTCGCAATTTTCTTTCACTACCAACTTTGGTTTGGATTTGCCAAGTAGTGGCTTATTTGGTGAACTAGAAGATGAAGAAACCGAAGGTCTTTTCAAGGAGAGTCTACGAACATGTTTTTTATCTTGATTCCCTATTGAAGCACTAGTTTCTTTCAATTCTTTCCTAGGTGTCAGCCTTTTAGGTTCCTCAGATTGAGATGTTTCACTATCACTACTCCCATTGTCAGTAATATCAATTTTATGAAATTTTCTTTTCTGAATCCTTGGCTTTGAAACACGTCTCTTGGTCTCTACTTCACACTCATCTTCACTTGAAGTCAGAATCACAAAAGTTGGATTTTCAGTCAGTGGTTTCCTATACAGAAACAGAGTTGAGTTGATTAGGCACCTTACAAATATATACCCAGATTTTTAAAAAAAGGAAGGAGGAAACTTACTTCTTCAATCCTGCAGGGGCTTCCTTATTACTTCTCCACAGCTGAAAACATTGCTCCAAAATTTCAGATTCATCAATTCTTTCTAGTTTAATTATTGGGACAAGCCCATTAATTGGAATAACACCTGATTTTGTGTTCTGGCTCTGGCTTAGTTCACTGAAGGAGAGGGAAGATGTAATATAGTGATCACCACAGAGCTAAAATACATGTCATAAAATAAAAAAACCTGACATACTCTTCACTGAATAGGGGTGGAGTCCTGACTGCTGACTGCGTTATTCTTTCAAGTTTAACAGTTGGTTGCACATTTAATTGATCCAAAGACGAATCAGAACGTCTTAAATTTTTGGTAAATTGAGGATTGGAACTGAAATAAAGAACACATTAGTTAAAATCTAGCAAAAAACGTCCTTTATCAAGGTTACACTACACTAGGGGTGATCAAACATTGCAGATTTTCAATTTGGGAATTGTAATAGTGCTGAAAAGTTGCCTTGACAGCATGCCAACATTCCGCTCTTGAAAGCAAGAATAAATTTACCAAAAACCGGATTTTGAGATATTTTCAAGTTCTTTTTGTTCTCTTTTTTTCCCTGTGCAACGCGGGATGTTGACATACTACACATCATTAGCCTCAGTTTTTGACGTAGATCACGATTTGGGTTCCATTTTTGATGTTGAGTGAAAATTGGAGGTAGGATAGATTAACGCTTTTCAATCAAAACACCCATAAGACACCAATGTTAAATTTTTGGCCCCTGGTTCGAACACAAGATATTATCTGATTGAAAAAATACAAATGTGGTTAGTCTTACAATCTGTCGGGGCAACTTTTCAGCACTATAACAATTCTCAAATCGAAATCGGCAAAATACGATCACCCCTACTATACACTACATGAAGCTTTATTATTTTTATTTAATAAACTCCAAAAGCCATGAGTAGAACACGAATTATATGGGTCCCAAAAGAGCTCCCAATCAAAGCTCATTGTGGCCACATGCGTGGTCACGTGGGACTGAATGTGTTAGTCGGAACAGTAATGCAAAATTAGTAGAGGAAATTTAGAAGATGGTACTGAAGCTTTCATCTTCACTCATCTTCACCACTCTAAATACGCCTTTGTTGTCACCACTCCAACAAAACAATGATGCTGATTATTCTATGCAAGGCTGAGAAACAAAATTGTAAGACTTTTATTGAAATACTTACAAGAGGCTTTCCGCATCAAACCATGAGATCTTCTGCAGAAGAACATCTTGCGGATCAAAACTATCACTGAACCGCCCTGACTTCTTTAGCCTGTGGTACAATAAGCCATTATTGTTAAGGTTACTATAAATAATAAAGTCATCATGAGTGAAGAGCACGCAACAATAGGTGACACATACCAATAGTTTTTGAGAGGAAGAATTGTGCTTTTGAGACAGCACATTAAAATGAATTCCGAACTAAACGCATCTCGAGATGTGCAATCGTTTAGATTTCTTGACGGATTTACAAGACTAACGGTGTAAGGACCACCATCACCGTCGTAAGAGTAGTCTTCAGATCTGATGGCCAAACCTCCCCCTCTCTGAAAAGCACAGATGACACATGAGAAGAGATGTCAAGTATCGTACGCAAAATGTGTAGTTTACAATCAGCACATTCCGTGAAATTGAATTAAAAATAAACACAAGAAAACCGATTTCATAAGGAACACGTAATTGTAACTAAATTTCGTTCCGATAACCTCACCCTCACACCTTACCTCGATGAAGTCAGACATATCAGAATCATTGTCACAATCCCAGATTCGAAATACCATTCGTCCCTCACCACATCTGAATAAATCCTTTCGGATTGGAAGCATTATGGTGTAAAAATAATATAATGGTTGCGTGTTTACATGTGGAGCCTGACCAGCCGCTCCCGCTTCCCGCCACCGCAACTCAACAGCTGCTTTTCATTTCCACCACGTACGACAACACGGCGCCACAATCGACATTCGACACGTTAATAGACTGAACACTGAACCGTTAGTACAAAATACTTCACATCAAGAAAAAATGAGAAACTATTCATGGTTATTTAATAGAAAAAGGTGATTATTTTATTGGTGTTTCTTTTTTGCTGTTACATTTTCTTGTCAGATGAACTGAGTGAACGAAGAGGACCCGGGGAATTCTCATGAGAGCCATGCTGTGGGGGGACTGAACAATAGCTTAAGCTATTAATTAACAAATAAATTAATAAGGTTGGATTAAACTGTTTTCCTTTCCTTTGATTGAAGAACTTAAACCAGCTGTTTTATTTTATTTCAGAAATCATATTTTAGTAGAAAGATTCTTAAGAGCTAGTCTATCAGTCAGCTTTCCCTGCACTAAAACATTGTGATCAGGAATAGAAGAACTCATCCACAACACAGACACATAGAACAGGAATTTAAAAAAGGAAAAACCCCAGCAAATTTCCCTTTGATGCATTCTTATCCAGATAACACTGCTCTCTTTTACTGTCAAAATTAAAAAAATAATGGATGCAAGATGGATGTTTATATCAGTGTAGTTTAGAGAGACTTTTCAGCACTTTCTCCTTGACCACAATAAATAATGCAAAATAAGATGGTACAAAAACCAAGACGCTGCCAACAGAAAAGTACATTTGTAAGGTGGAATTGAGAACAGAAATAATTTATTCTGCTTAAAGATCATTCATCTATGGTTGAAGAATTATATGGACAAGCTAGGGCTGACACCTTCATTAAAACCATCATCACACAACCATTCAAAAACACACAGAACAAAATTACTTTGACATTCACATGTGTAGAAATGAAATATCACAACATCAAACTGAATTAATCAGAATGATAACAGTAAAAATACAATTTGGAGATGATAAAGAAATTTTAAGTCGATGTAAATCTACACTAGTTTCTTGGCTTCAAAAAAGCTCTTAAGGTGATGAGTCTGCCAGGCCCCCATTGCCAAAAGAATAGCAGTCTGGATGATGGACCACCATAATACTCGCTGGTTAGTGCTTTCACTTGTCATACGGAACCTTTCTTCCCGGTACTAGAAAAAAATAAAATTGTGTATGTGTGAAAATTATTTCAAAACTCAGCCGTACAGTTAACAATGTACAAGTAAGCACAACAACAACAGGAAAAATTTTGAGAGCAGAAAAGACTCAGGATGAAGAAGCAATTATTTATTTAGGTTTCCTCACCCGTTGGTAATTCTGTTCCTTGGATATCTGGTCAACTTGATCCAATAATTGGCGTACTCTTAACTGCAAATCAGACAACTTGTCTTTTTGAGCTACATTAGCATAGTCTATAGCATGCTCACCAACTTGGATGTCCAAATGAACCCTCTGCAGAAAGAAATAAACGATTTGTGACCTTCCTATTGATGACAAATTGGAGATCAAGATCAATAATAACAGAAAAAAGTTGTTAACTTACAAGCTGAGTGCCACTAAACCACTTGGTGCTGTTAGAGTACAAGCATATAACATGTTCTCCATGAACTTGTGAAGTGAAGGAAAGACGGCCCTCAGAACTGTAGACCTGCGAGATAAAGATTGTAAAGATTCATGAAATGAATATGGTGAACTAGATGCATCTAGTTACACATGTGTTACAGGAAAAGTCCAAGTCTGAGTGTCATGTAATCCTAGGATTGCTCAGGAAACTCAAGACCTAAGGATCACTACCACCGACATCCGGACTTAACCACTTACAGAGGTAACATCTCAATATAAAAGGAAAAGCCACATTACTTACCCTTGACAAGACTACTTTGTCATCAGGGTCCTTAACTTCAACATGCATGCCAATTCCAGGACTTGAAGGCATGAATCCGCCACTCCTTGGATCATAAAGTTCAACTTTATAATTCACTGAAAAACAGAACAAAAAATGAAAAAGTTACTAAAATTCTAAAACAGTTTAATGTAAGAGACCACTAATAGGTTTAATTAATAATATTGATAAAATCTCTCTTTGATAACTATAAATTAATAGGAGAAAAGTCACTTTTATGTCCACTCTCATATCACCATTCATTTGAAAACTCAATCAAAAATCAGTTCATAGGAATACATTATTTATCTTACTATTGGCTACTAGGAATAGAATGATAACTGGGAAGAAAATTCTAATAAATATGTTAGCATCCAAATTGCAGAAAAGTCATGTTGATGAAAAAGAACAGAATTAGAGTAACATCTGAATCTTGAGATAGGAATTACTCAGTGAAGGACACGAAATCAATCATAGTCTTTTCCAGACAGCAGTCTTACTCTTAAATTTTGTCTTGAGAAGCTATAACCGGTTAGGTGGTTAGGACGTGGATGTCATCTGCTATACTAACCAATAACAGTAGTTTCATCTGGAATTTCCTCAATAAAGCATTTTCTTTCAGTTTCTCCTATGTGAAAATAAAGTGCCGAACATGATGAGAGGGTGAGTAGTACGAAAATAAGCGACGAGTATGCTTTAGAGAGAGACATTTTCCTTGGTTACAAATAGAAACTAAGAAACTACACTGAAATTTGACTCGACGTTGGATTCACAACACAACACGTCACCCGTGATTGAACTAACACTGAAACAGATAGAAGGCTTTTCATGTGCGCCAACCTAAAAGTATTCTGCCAGTAAGCTAGATAGGTTGTATCTTTCAAATAGTGTACTCAATATTCAATTAAGATTTTTCAAAATAAAAAGAAACATTTAAAAGTCTAGTTCAAACCATAATTTTTTACGTATAAATATAAAATGTCAAGTTTTTTAAATTCTGTTAGCCTGCTACTTCTGATTTCCGACTGCCTCGTCGTCTGTCATTCTGTCTTTGTCTTTTAGGTTACCACAGAACTCTACAGACGGGTTCACTGTTTTTGATTAGATTTCATTTGCATTATTTGTTAATAATTACCATTTGTCAAGTTTTTTACTTCAATCAAACATGGATACTGTAACCTATTCCGTTCTGGGTATTGTGTTTATTGTGGCAGCTATTATCGGTCTGCTACTATATCAAAAGAAATCTGCTCAAAAAGGTACCCTATGTTATGTTTGTTGTTGTTATTATGGATAAATTCATGCCTTGCTGTCTTATCAATTTTATCACAATATTTAAATATAACGTGAAGCAAAGAGTAATTAATCGTTTTCCTTATTGACTGATCGGTATATTTTGTGGTGTAGATGTGGCTTGAAAGCTGCCTAACTTTCAAAACTTCCCTATAACGTTTCCTGCAACATAATTTTTGTTGCATCTAATGTCAAAAGGAGATTTTGTTTACAGGGTTACTTTGGTAATCCAATGCTTTTTTGGGGCTATTAACTTAAAACATTTGCTCACACAGATGCTTGGTATCGGAAAGCTGAATTTGATACTTTGTGCCACAATTTATGTATGGCTATCTCAATTTAAATGGTAATCTCTACTTTTAGCACCCAGAGAGAGAGCCGTGCCTCAACAACGAGCACAAGCTGGCCCTGGCCCGAGAAGAGCTCAAGTGGCTCGTGGCATCAGGCAACGCAACAGAGCTCAAGGTGAGCAGTAATTTGTTTTCTCTTACCGTCACTAATTTTCAAGATCGTACCATGAATGTGTCTTTATTTTTCAACTTTAGCTGCAGCACAACATGACTCTGCTGAAGAATCTGAAGAAGATGGTCCTGACCCATCAGACAAGATCGATCTCCCTGAGGGAAAAGTGGGTGCCAAGAAATTGGCAAAGTTACAGGCAAAAGCAGAGCGAAAAGCTCAAATAGAGGTGAGGATGTTTTTATTTCATTCATGTATGGCTATTCTCTTGAGGTCTTGTGTATTTCACCAGGAGACTTGTTACAGGCAGAACAACAGGAAAGAGAAGATAAGAAAAAAAGACAGCAACTTCAAGAAGAGGAAAGGCTGAAAGAAAGAGAAAAAGAACTTGAAGATGAAAAGAAGATAGAAGAGGCTGAAAAGAAAGCCCGTGAAGAGCAAGAAAGGAAAGAACATGAAGAGTACTTAAAAATGAAAGCAGCGTTTAGTGTGGAAGAGGAAGGTTTTGAGGAAGGGGAGGGTGAGGGTGAAGGCAATCTTTTGCAAGAGTTTGTTAAACACATAAAGGTCAGTGTTCCCATCTAAGAGTATATGATTCATGATTGTCCCTTATTTACAAGCCTGCCATGGATATGAAAACTCATTAAACTGTTTTTATCCTTTTTCAGGATAACAAAGTAGTAGTTTTGGAAGATCTTGCCTCACACTTCCGATTGAAAACACAGAATGTCATAGACAGAATACAAGACTTACAAAATGAGGGTATTCTTACTGGTGAGTTAACATGCATCTTTCCTAAATTTATTTATTAACAGCAATTCATTGAGAGATGTAAAAGCTGTTTATTTCATCTTCTTTTCTCCAGGTGTGATTGATGATAGAGGCAAATTTATCTACATTTCTCAAGAGGAGTTGCAGTCTGTAGCCAAGTTTGTGAAGCAAAGGGGACGTGTCTCCATTACTGACTTAGCTGAGAGTAGCAATCAGCTCATTAATTTGAATCCTACTTCCAGATCAGAAGTTTGTTCTTAAAGTGTTCTGACAAAATAAATATTTATGTTTTTGTATATGTTCTAAAATGTAAAAGTTTGATTAAGCTGCAACATCATTTTTAATTGACAAGGTTATAGATAACACTGAGTGATCTAGTATCAGTTTGCGTAAGGTTTTATTAGGCAAATATTTGCGTACATCAAATTTACATTTGAATTGCACACATACAATATCAGGCAATCTAGATGTATTTCATAAAGGGGATTGCCTCCCACCTGCTGTAAAGCTCCAATTGGTGCTCCCTCAAAAACAATGACTAAAATACTGTCAGAGGTGCAGCACAGATCAATTTCCTAGAATTAAAATGCAAGAAACACAATCTACAAAACCAATTATTACAAAAAATATCAGGTAAAAAAAAGAGCAAGAATGCTGACACTGAAAACCACATTAAAAAATAAATGTACAAGCAGCTGACTTCATAAGTATCTGCAGGCTGACCCACAAAGCAAATTCCAGAACATGTGTCTCCCAGCATGGATTAATCATGAGAAAGAAAGATGTTCTGCCTTGTTTTACAAGATGCTCCACAACATTTATGAATTGTTATTCACAAACACCTGACTCATAAATTAACACTAATAATAAATATAAATAACCCTATCATTGGCATGTCATGAATGTGTGTATACACGGCATTAAATAAAAGATGCGCACATAATTACAAAGAATGAAAATCTCTCTGGGGAAAGTATTTTTTTAAAATACACTGAGAAAAATGTCACATTCCTCAGATACATAAATTGAGACAGAATCAGCAATTTACAGAGGTCCTTGAATTTTAACATGAGGAGGTAAATGGAAGTGTTTTTCCTTTATCTAATCACTGTATTTTGAAGCATTATTACTGAGGAGGGTTAACTCCCATGTTTGTTGCACCATTCTCAACACATTCATCGTCCATTAATTCTTCCTCAGAGTCATTGTCTCCTTCATCATCACTTGTGATGTCTGGGTCACCTGCTTGAGCTTCACATTTAATGCATTGGCAATTGAACAAGTAGTTCTCCCTGTATGTCAAAGAAAAAATAAATATAATATAAAATACTTGACATTGAAGAAACAAACAAAAATAAAAAGATTCCTACCTTAGCATTTTGAGACGAGAATGGCGGCTTCTTTCCAGAGTGCATTCATCAAGATAGCTAATTGTAATTTCATCTCCAGGCTGTACATTGCGTGTGGCAGTCATCACAAGTCTGAAGTCACTATAAGGGAAAGAAGGCTCTGCATTTGGAATGCAACTGTGATTGCATGAGCTCTGCAAACTGTATAAGGCTGAACCTTCACAATTCAAGAAACTACCAACAACTGGAAAAGATATTGAAAATTTAGAAGTGTTAATACACAACTAACAAAGTTGTGCAGCATTTTCCTGAAATGGCAACTTACCTTCTTCCAGATCATCATACAGTTTATTGATAAAAACATCTAGGGCTTGCTTATCTGGAGGTCCAAGGGAAAGAGCAGATACTTTCTTCACCCATTCACTCAGGGAGCTGGTACCAACACCCTGGCCATTGGTTCCAACCAGAGCAACCAAGGATCGGAATCCTTCAGGGGTCAGCCAGTTCTAGGATTGGAAAATTAATTACATTCAGAAAAATGTAACGCACGATTTAATGATAATAAAATTCACACATTGAGCATTAGATTAAAATGAAGTAAATCTAAAAATTCCATAAAATTTTAGTTGTTAACACTTACATGAGAAGCATTGTCAGAAGGTAGGGCCTGCAGTATCAATGTCCGCAGCATTTCCAATTGCCCTTGGAATTGTTCCCCAAGCAGTTTATGGGCAATCTCATCCTCATGGTTAACAACTCGATGGCAAAACTATAAAGTAAAATCATAGATTTAAATCCAAGTTCCTTTTTTTGAGAATAAAATTACAATAAAATAAGATCAGTTGTCTACAAACCTGCATAAATGTGTGCATGATTCTTTCTTTATCATTTTCCTGGTGAATCATTGCAATGATTCGAGCAAGCAGCATGATACTAGTAGTTTCTGGTGGGTAATGCATTTGTCTGATGGAAAAGAAAGATAATGGAATTAATTTGTGACATGATATTCAGTAGACATAAGAGTAGGACAGATTCTAAAATTAGAAAGGAGTAATAAACCTACTTCCACGCATCATTTAACATGTCTAGAGGATGCTGTCCTAGAGAAGCGTCCCTTGTGCGGGCCTGGGTGCACAACGTTCGATGATATTTTGCCCAAGCCTGTTCAAGGCAAGACACACTGCAATAGCGAACCTAGCAGAAAATAATTAAAATAAGATAAGAAAATTGTTTCTACAACTATAATGCAATTGATTCGCTGAGAATGGTTGAAAATTAATTTCTTAGGTTCTTCAGACTGAATATCCACTGGAAATATGTTACTTACACCACAAGCCCCACACTCTGTGTGCTGGTTTTTGGCAGTGACACAGCATTGAGGGTAAGGCAGGACAAGTTCTGGTTTTCCTGAGAGCCTCCTGGCATTCTCCTCAGCACTTTCCAGAGGCCTGGATAAAAAGAAGCCATCAACCATTTATTAACAAGCATCTGGCGTTTAGAATAGACCAGTATTTAATAAAGAATTTGTTAGACCAGTTACTCTACTTTGAAATCCTTACCTCATGCAATAATCACAACTTAGGTATCCATAGGCTTGATTCCATGCAAACTGGCAACAAACCAGAGGTTGTTCTTCAAACACTACCTCACCTGCCTTGAAGGCACGCACTGCAAAGAGTCCCTTGCCCTATAAAACAGTTAAAAAATTAATGAAGTATGAAGAAGTAAGGACAATTCAACTGCTATTATAGAGTAAACTGTTACCTTCAGATCATCGACATATCGGACCTCCACACCAAGTGGGGACATCATGATGGTAGTAGTTCAATGATTGTTTTTTTTGCACAGGTTGCACAAAGTGGCTGCATAATAGAGAAAAATGTGAAAATTTCAAATGCACTGTTGTCTGCATAAGATATACAAACTCTATGTGGGATATTCAATCATAACAATTAGTAACACCATAAGAAAGGGTTAAGTCTGCAACAGTATAGCAATGACAGACTGCAAGCAACCAAACGTTTTAGATGAAAAATGGAAATACATATACATGTAAACTGAAGCAATTTAGGATCATAAGTGAGACTGGATGTGGGGAAATTGTTACTAAATTATATAAAACACCACCTAACAGTAGTGATTCGTGGTTCCAGCCAGACATCCAAGATAGTTGACAGATGCGACAAATGACATGGTCCCGACCTTAAGTCGTTGGCTCATTATTCAATTCGTCAAGCAACAACACCCAGCTCGTCACGTAGTGGTGCAACTGTGCGTGTGTGATTTGCTGTCAGACAGTTTCATTTAACAGAGACAGCTAACCTCGCTAACCGTTACCAGCACACCCGGTACTACTTCTCTGCTCAGCCAGTTTACACACATCTTTGCTATTTTTACAATAAGCGTGTTACCAAAAGTCAAAAGACCCTGCAGATATTCCCTCGGCAGGCACACACTATTACCTTCCCGAGGAAAGCAAAAGTATTTTCAATTTTCCCTTACTTCTCACTGTTTGATGTTTCAGCAACACAGCATGGCAAGATAGCCGTAGTACATGGAGAGGGTTTTGGCGTCGCTAAGGATCCGTTCCGTTGAGCAAGTAAGCGTTGTGGCACGCCTGGCAAGCGTTTCGCAGTCACCAACCCACCGAAAAATTATGCGTTTTTAAAAGGTCACATTATGCAATTTTTATTAA